>NC_134487.1:113094582-113342082 GCF_040206685.1 Ascaphus truei
CTTACTGTAATGCTTTAGCCCATTTCAAATATTTTCTAAAAACCTATCTATTCATATTATTTTCTAGGATGTTTTCTTTTATTCAAAACTACACTACTGGAAATATGTGACTATTTTTTTTGTAGGCTTTTAGGGTTTTATTAATTAAACTGTGATAGTGCTGATCGGTGCACTATTATACAGAAACTCCGATTGACTTCAGTGCATCACAATTGAATTAATAACCCACGTAATCAATTTTAAAATAGCAGTCATTGTGGCCTTTTCATTAAGCTGTGAGACTGGCTCTACCAAGCAAGAAAAGGCAATTTTGTAAGGAAACACATATCTCCATATTCATTAAACAGTTCTGACATATCCAAACCATGTAGCCATGTATAGTTTTTAAGATTGCAATTTGTTTCCATCAGTGGAAATCTGTATGTAATTCAAATGTACCCTCTCTCTTTATCTCTTCTCTCTCTTCTAAAAATTCACAATCTTGCATATCTGAGAGAAATGAAAGACATACATTTGGTGTAGAGAGTGTATCAATAATTGTGCACAGATAATTCTTAAGGAATATAGTGAAAACTCCTAAGATAGTTTAATGAAGAGTCCCCATTGTCTATCTACAAAGTAGCCCAGATTGAGTATGTGCTCACTTTATTTGGTATATTTGAATGCCTCATGGAAATTGGAACGATGAAAAAAATTATTATTATGCATATCTTTGAAGAATTGTATTTATTCCATCTGAAAACAATAGTCAACTGTGCCTTTAATTTTTATTAAACCATCAATTATGTGTAATCCCCCCCTCCCCAAATAGACATATTTAACAACTTATAAAACGAAAACCTACAGTATAGATCATACAGTATATGCTCTTTTCTGTTTTACTGACCTATTCTATAAAATTCAAAGCAGCTGATCAGGATATTTTCAGTTTAAAATTCCAATTGAAGTTAAAAACATTTTTTTTCCCACATTAAAATGTTTTCATAGTATACCTTTTCTGTATCTCTAAAAGTAAAGTTTGTTTTTATTAGTCAATTGTGCCAGTGATCAATGGCCCAGAACTAATTGTGAAATGTATTGCACACAGATCCCCTCAGACCTACAGTACACCTCTGTGAACAATACACACCATATGTTCATCTATGTGTATATCTCCCTCCCCTCTTCACGTTGGCAATAAATACTGTAATACTCTGTCATGTCCAAAGAAGTAAACAAGAAAAATATGCATGAGATAGTGTTATTTGTTAATTGATTCACTTTTTCACCAAGTTTGTGCAGGACAACAATACCTCCAGAATGTCCTCCAAAAAGTCCATGTTAAAATGGATTGGAAGCATGTCATTTTCCAGAATCCCTGGCTGCAGTGGAAGCACTGTTTGCTAAGTGATAATGGGCAACGCCAGGGTTGAAGACCTGTCTAAGACCACCTATAGTGGTACTTTTATTTACTTTATATTGTACTATGGAGGTTTTTTTGTCACCTTTCTTTACCCACCATATCTTTTTACATTTCTGGTTATACTCCAAGTCTGCAGAACTCAAGCATATAAGATACTTATGTTTATCTGTTTGATTAATGATACTATCATAATTACTGTGCAATAAACAACAATTTACCTCTGGTGTTAAGGCCAGGCAAACAGTTATATAAAGAAAAAATCCTGTCTCTGGATCTGGAGAAGGCGTCTCACAGAGTGGGTCACTGATACCTCATACAAATCCTGCAGATGTTCAGCTTTGGCTGAGAGTCTACTCAAGATTAATTGGTCCCTGACAGAACCTTTGGTGTTTGGTCGGGGAGTACATCAAAGATGCCCCTCATCCTGGCAACTGCATGCATTGGCTCGGATCAACTAGTCTAAGAGCTCCAGCCTTTTGGTGGATCCTTACAGGAAATTCTATTGCCCCCCCCCCCCCTCCCCACATTCTAAAATATCTTTTGGAGGAGTTATACTGTCAAGTTTCTGTGAGTCCACCAGTCTTCTGTGCAGAACCCTGCCTAGGCCACTTTATAGAGCTTGAGGAATGAGTCCTCTTCGTTGTCTAAGGTTGGGGGGGAATCTGTCAAAAATGCTTTCCCTCAGGAGAAGGGCTCTGGTGATCAACCAGCTGGTAGCCAGTCAGATGTGGCACCAACCCCTGAATTTATCAGCAAGATCCAGAGGAAGTTCCTGGATGTCCTCTGGATGAGGAAGCATTGGGTCTCTGCAGGTGTTGTGGGCCTCCCACTGGAAGAGGCCAGAGAGGAAATGCTATGTCTACTTTCCATCTCCAATGGCTGCAGAGTTACCTGTTTGCAGATCTGCCTCTTAAGTGGTGCCAGCTGACGAACAACTTTTTTTGCCAGCTCTGTGATATGGGGTATAACTGGCAACTCTTTATTATCAAGCATGAGAGGTTAGGTAAAGAAATCTCTGAGCTTCTGGCGTACCGCTAAAAAAGGGAGCCTGGTTTCTATTACCAGTAAAGGAAAGGTGGAGGGGGGGGGGTAATTTCCTCTCTGGGGTCAGCCTATATCTGCCACTGACTTATCCTAGCCCTACAGTAGTGAGCAGAGACATGAATCTCCTGGACCATGATCAACTGAATTGGGTAGAGGCAGAGTTGCTTGTGCACCATATGGGTCTGTCCACTGCCCATGTTCATATAGAGAAACAAAGGACATAAAGTCCATCCACGGTGCAGCAGAAACAAATCACAGTCACATAGTAATTCATCCAATAGATCCCATAGAGACTGGATAATAACAATCTGGATCCTGGGTATATAATACTTAAATAGCTGCTCAAATATCATAATGGGAATACTGATGTAAAGTGTAATTAAATCCTATAGCTCATGAATAAGTGGCTGCCATCTTGACCGGCTTAAATCATAAAGTGGGATTTATAGGTTACTAGGGAGACACAATTACCAAAGGTAGAGTGTCACCTTTTAACCAACCACACTTAGATAAAGCCACAGAGCATTTAGGTAACACTTAACAGTATGCAGCAGGACAATACCAGAGTACACTCACTGTTGTAGGAAGTGAAAGTGAACAGCAGGAACTCCGTCAAAGCGTGCATCCAACTTGATAGATCAACAGCAGGAAAAAGACCTCTAGGGAGGAAAGTGGAGCACTGCGCAGGGACAAAATGCAGGACCCGGCACACCAATACTAAAAACTGGTTTATTGAGCGACTAAGTGAGACACCAACAACATAGCAACCACCCAGTCTGACGCAATTCAGGCTAGGCCCTTTGTCAAAGAGTATAACCCCCATAATAAAACACACAACTTAAATACACATCTTACCTAATTGATCGGATCCATAACCGGAATTGACGTATGCGGAACAGACCGGAAGTCTCACGAGATTAACCAGTAAGACTGGAGTATCCAGGAGACAAACCGAGAGGGCCTCACAGCGCTACCTAGCTTGGAGTGACCCGCCAATGAGGTACCAAGTATACAAGAAAACAGAAATCATGGCCTCACTGATCACGTTCTCGGCCGGAAGTGACGAAAGCGGAACCAAGAGATAATCTCGTGGGACTTCAAGTAAGACTGGAGTCTCAAGGAGACTAAACGAGTAGACCCTATAGCGCCACCTGGCTTGGAGGACGCATCAGTGAGGTCAAAAATGACATAGCATATATACATATTCAGCAGCTTGAATATCCCCAAGGATATCATAGTAAAGGATAAAAACCTGTGTAATCATATAAATAAAGGTATCAAACCCTCACTTAACATGAAAAACAAAATGGGGAAAAAAAAAACCATAACTAAATGAACACACAAAAACTATAAACATAATCTAATGTCTTAATAAAAATTAAGAAAAATTTAAGAAAAAATGGGGAACATAATGGTTGATAAAGAGATATAGATATATGTATATAACGAATTAATCCAACAGATGTATCAACTTTTAACTGCATAAACATCAATAACATATATATATAAATATCTCTCAATATATCCGACATAGGAGTAAAAAACCCCAAAAGAGATACCGTACTGAGATCAATACTCAATATTATATGATGAAAACATACTCAGTATAATAACATGAATGTATAATATACTATAGACTTAGTGAAGATTAAACATAACAACACGACAAAAGCCTATAATGACCTAGAGATGTAAAACATTGTACAAATAGTGTATAAATGGTGACAGTAATGAATAAACAAACAATCAGTATATGTCATCAAGAAATAGGGGAAGATGTTAATATAATCAGCGAGGGATGAACACCATTGTCACTGAGACAAAAAATACTTCAGTACCCTATCGGTGTTCATCCCTCATGGGGACAGTGATCCCAAAGAGTGTATCCAGATCATTTCTCTGTGATTAAGAATATTCTCTCTATTCCCATCTCTGACAGGTGCCCTGATATGTTCAAGGGCACAGAAAGAAAAATTATTTAAACTGCCAGAGGGACATGCAGAGAAATGTCTGGAAACTGGGTACCTGTCATCCTTCTGTCTTATGGATCTCAGATGCTCAGATATCCTTTGCTTTAGGGGACGTATAGTTCTTCCTATATATCTGCTGCCACAGCCGCACCTAAGCATGTACACAACATAATTAGAATTGGATGTAATCAAAGATCCAATTCTTAGATTTACTTTGGTAAACACATTTTTAATATGTTTGAGTGGAGTGGCATACCTGCACATATTACAATTACCACACTTCTGGAAGCCTCTACTTCTGGTAGTAATATTGGTCTTACAACTGGTCTGTACCAAACTAGGTGATAAATAGTGTCCCAGGGTTTTTGCCCTTCGGAATACAAATTTAGGAGGTGTTTGAGTACACGTCTTAAGTTTCTCATCAAGTTTGAGTACATTCCAGTGCTTTAGAATGATGTTACGAATTTGTTTAGATTGTCTACTATAAGTAGATATGAATAATGGTGTTGTATCCTTGGAGAATTCATCTCTTGCTTTCTTTTTAGGTTTTAACAACTCTTCACGGTTAGCGTGTAAGGCATGAAAGTAGGCAGAGTCTATGTTCAATTTATTATAGCCTCTAGACATAAATCTGTTCCTAAGTTCACCAGCTCTATCACTGAAGGCTTTTTCAGTTGAACATACCCTGCGTAAACGCAAAAATGGCGCCTTGGGTATTCCCTTAATTAATGACACTGGATATGCACTACTGGCCTGTAGAAAGGAATTGCGAGAGTTAATCTTGCGGTATAGATCTGTTTGAATGTTACAATCCATATCGATATATAAACAGACATCTAGATAATTAATATGGTGTCTATTTGATTCAAAGGTGAATTTTAAATGATATGTGTTTTTGTTGAGGTAGTCAATAAACAAAACCAATTCTATATTGCTACCTTTCCAAATCAGAATCAAATCGTCGATGACTCGACGGTAAAATATAATGTTAGATCGATATAGATTGTTGTCCCCAAAAATAAATAAAGCCTCCCAGAAACCCATAAAAAGATTAGCATATGATGGGGCAAAAGAAGTACCCATAGCAGTGCCCTGTGTCTGAAGATAATAAGTGGAATCAAAAAGAAAATAATTGTGATGTAACAAAAATGAAATCGCCTCCATAATGAAAACAATTTGTGCTGGTGATAATGAAGATTTATCCAAAAAATATTGTGTA
The DNA here is from genome assembly GCF_040206685.1 of Ascaphus truei. NCBI lineage: Eukaryota > Metazoa > Chordata > Amphibia > Anura > Ascaphidae > Ascaphus > Ascaphus truei. The sequence continues at coordinate 113,100,218 of NC_134487.1, forward strand.
GCCTGAATTTCTTGTGCATGACAAATACTGGTGTATAATGGCGTAACGTCAAGAGTAACCCATGTGTATTGTGTACACCACGTAAGTGTAGATACAGTGTTAAGTAGATCAGAAGAATCCCTAAGATAAGAGGGAAGATCGTGCACAAGTGGCTGTAGGAAGGAATCAATGTACCTAGACAAACCATCTCCCAAAGATCGAATGCTAGAAATAATTGGTCTACCTGGAGGGTTGACAAGAGATTTGTGGACCTTTGAGAGATGGTGAAATATAGGTACGATGGGGTGTAAAACATTAAGGAATGAGGACTCATTATCATTTAAAACTCGCAATTCCTTTCCAAGGTCTATGTGGGTAAGGTACTCAACCAGAAAATGTTTAGTCGGGTTAGATTCAAGTTTCTGATAAGAACTCTGATCTCCCAATTGTCGTAGGGCTTCCAAAATATAGTTGTCAACATGCTGTATAACTATTGCACCGCCTTTATCGGCTTTTTTGATGATTAAGTCTTTGTTCCTTTTCAGACTCTCAAATTCCACTAACTCTTCCCTTGATAAGTTATTATAACCAGTGGAAGAACAGGTGAAACCTCTTGCCAGGAGCTGTAGGTCCCTCTCTACTAATCTTTCAAAACTTTGAAGATAAGGTCCCTTAATAAGGGTAGGGTAAAAAATAGATTTACTTTTGAAAGAAGAATGTCGTGTACCCACCAGAAATAGAGATGGATCTACATCCCCAAAGCTGTCAGAATCTTGTGTCACCTGTTCTTGTAGTAGATCATTTAGATCTTGTAATGCTGTTTGTTCTGAAAAGGAAGAAAGACTCATAGATGGATTAGTATGACATGTAGAAATATCTCGTATAACATTAGTGTTTGCTATGTTGTTGGTGTCTCACTTAGTCGCTCAATAAACCAGTTTTTAGTATTGGTGTGCCGGTTCCTGCATTTTGTCCCTGCGCAGTGCTCCACTTTCCTCCCTAGAGGTCTTTTTCCTGCTGTTGATCTTCCTCTTCATATAGTCCAGGATCTTAAAGGCACTTTTTCCCCTAACTCAGGCACCTTCATCTAGGGAGTATTGCAGACCACTAGCTCTCCTGAACTTTTTTTATGCGACCTAAACAACAGCAATTCCATCAGGATCTGTTGCATGCCGAGGATGGGATGCTCTCTTGTGCTCCATACAGTGCACTACCTTGCCCTCGTTGCCCAACCCAATACCATCTGTAGGTAGGTATAACCAGTACATGAGGGCGAGAAGCCCCGATCGAGGGAACTCTATTCATAGTGAGTTCCCCATCCCCTGTGTATCTAAGTTTGAGAATATTCCATGGTGCACTAAGTACAGGAAATTACATAGCCTACTTCACAGGCTCCCCTACCAATTGCCCATTTTGTGACTAGTTGGAGTCTGTACTTCACATTTATTTTAGTTGCCCTTGATTGCAGCTCCTTTATACACCTTAAGGTGCCTTCTTCCACAGTCATGGCTGCATTTTTCCTTCTCATCTATTTATTTTTGGTCACCCAGTGTCGTGGGACATTAAGGGGGCTATGCACTAAGCAGTGATAAGTCGTTTTAAGAGCGCAAAGTACTTTTAGAATGTGAAGTTCCGCCGAGCGCTATGCACTAAGCCGCGCAAACAGGCACTTTGCGCTCTAAAACTGGCTTTTTCTTGAAGTTTTTTCAAAGTCCAACTTTGCTCGTACGATCAGCTGTTTGCGCTGTATCCTGCCCTTCTGCGGGATTCACTAAGCAACGCAAACTGATCGTACGTGAAAGTTGCACTGAATAAAGCTCACCAGCTAAAGGCAGGTGATAAAAAAAGCTGGACTTTGAAAAAATTCTTTGTTTACCTTTTTGCAGGCGCAAAACCAATATAACAGGCCGGCGGGTGTCCCTGGCTGACCCCGCAGTGGTCCCCGTGGGAGTCCCGGGGTACCCGCGGGCCTCCAGTACCAATGTTGTGCCAACAAAAATACTAAACAATATTTCTAACTAAATACACCCCCCTAACACATACAGTACAATAATGTGCAAAATAACTATTATCCACATATGGATAATAGATTATTTGCCCATTATTAAACACTGCATTAGCATACCTAAATAAAGTCAATAAAAACAGCAGCCAGCTAATCCAATGAATACAAGCAGTAACAACATCAACAATTATTTAATTAAACCATTAACCAATGAAACCAATTAATTCCTAAACCAACTCAAAATGAATAGTAACACTAACCAATCAAACCAATTAATTACAACAACATTAATAAATGTAAACATTAAAAGACAAAGAAATACATTCAAACAATCTCTGAAAGAACCATAAAACACATTAGCTAACATAATACAACATTAACTACAAACGAACACCAATCGCAAACATTTTATTACATTAAGCATGAAAAAAACAAACAATGACATCCACATAAGAAACTGACATAAAAAAAACCAACAGCAATACCAAGCCAGAAATGCCCCCCAAATATTGTCATAATAATGTATTAATCTGTACCCTAAAGTGGTACAGATTAATATATTATCAGTCAATGTGACTCCCCCCAAAAATCAACAATCACATCCAATGAATAAACCTGTAAAAAAAGACCAAGTGATGAAAACACCACAGTGCAAAAAGTGAACAAAAGTAAAACATACAGGGAAGGAGAACATGGAAGGTAATAAACAGTACTTTGGCGATCATACAAACATAAAATATTAGAGAAAGCAACCCAGTTTTAAGTCCTCATTTAGTCCATGTGGTGACATAGTCCTGAGCTCATAAATCAATCTCACTTCCTGTTGTAAGAGAATCTTATTCCTGTCACCACCACGTGGCGGTGGCTGCACTTGAAGAATGGGCATATAGCGCATAGTAGCCAGGGAATGCCGCATTTGTTTAAAGTGTCTAGCAACAGGTAGGTATTTAAGCTCAGTGTTGTCTTCAGAACTATTCAATGCCTTTCTGATAGTATAACGATGAATCGCAATCCTTTCTTTTAGCATGCGTGCGGTTTTTCCCACGTAGTGGAGACCGCATGGACATTTTATCATGTAAACAACAAAGCGCGATTCATAGTTCACAGTTCACAAGGAGGGCTTGGATGCTATTAGGTCTAAGTTTAGGGCCCACACATGTCATATGGGTCCACTAGTGGAATTCCTATTGTTACTCATGGAAATCATCTTAAATAAAAATAATTTCAGATTCGAGAGAAATACGTTTTTGCAACTCAGTGGCACCGCAATGGTGTCTAACATAGCGCCCGCCTACGCGAATCTGTTCATGGACATGTATGAACATACTCACATCTTACATGATATCCCCCATGCATGTTGTATCAAGAAATATCTACGATACATACATGATATCTTCATAATTTGGGACGGACCTGAGTCAGCACTCTTGGAATTCATCGAATATCTTAATAAAATTCCCTCTACGATTCGCTTTACAGCACAATTCAGTAACACTGAGATTTCATTTCTGGACACCATTGTGTATAAAGCCAATGGAGGCCTGGCTACTAGACTTTATCATAAAGATACAAATAGGAATACACTTCTGTATGCCACTAGCCATCATCTGACGCCACTCAAGAAGGGACTTCCTTTTTCTCAACTGCTCAGAGTTAAGAGAATTATCTCGAACCCGGAGGAAGTAGAACCTGCACTTTTGGACATGGCACAATGTTTTCGTGACAGGGGCTATGGCCTTAAAGATGTGGATGATGCCCTTAAAAAAGTAAGATGCATTGACAGAGAGACATTGTTAAAACCACATGTTAACAAATCCACGCAGGAACATAGCCATTTTGTCAGCACTTTTACTACTGCGTCGAGTCGCATTAAACGCAGCATACACAAGAACTGGCATATCCTATCCAATGACAGTCGGATCGGAACAATCTGCAAGGATCCTCCCTTACTCTGTTATAAACGTGGCCGAAATCTGGGTGATATGCTGATGCAAACAGATCCGGTTGACAAGTATGCACTTACAAAATCTTGGCTCAGTAGAAAACCTGGTTCATATCGTTGCCATGGATGCACCAATTGTGGCTTTATGCAAACGTGTTCTAGCTACTCTCACCCACATAGTGGGGCTCAAATCAGGATCAAGCATTTTCTGAACTGTGAATCGCGCTTTGTTGTTTACATGATAAAATGTCCATGCGGTCTCCACTACGTGGGAAAAACCGCACGCATGCTAAAAGAAAGGATCGTGATTCATCGTTCTACTATCAGAAAGGCATTGAATAGTTCTGAAGACAAAACTGAGCTTAAATACCTACCTGTTGCTAGACACTTTAAACAAATGCGGCATTCTCTGGCTACTATGCGCTATATGCCCATTCTTCAAGTGCAGCCACCGCCACGTGGTGGTGACAGGAATAAGATTCTCTTACAACAGGAAGCGAGATTGATTTATGCGCTCAGGACTATGTCACCACATGGACTAAACGAGGACTTAAAACTGGGTTGCTTTCTCTAATATTTTATGTTTGTATGATCCCCAAAGTACTGTTTATTACCTTCCATGTTCTCCTTCCCTGTATGTTTTACTTTTGTTCCCTTTTTGCACTGTGGTGTTTTCATCACTTGGTGACCCAGGTCTGGCTTCCATCTACACTACACCATATGGGCTGGCATTCATTAAACAATATTACTTTATGGGCAGAGCAAGAATGCCAATAGCTGTATGATATGTCTTCCATTTCAGCTAACTTTATATGTTTACACTTCTTTCATCCAGTGTTTATTATCTTACATATGTTTGCATTATATTCAACAATATTGCGACTGCACAGACATCCTATGGTTAAATAGCTTGCACTATCAGTACAGGCGTCACTAGGGGCGCTGTTGGCACTGGATTTTATAGATTCGTCTGTCCTCCAGGACATGATTGCGCGCGCACATCCTTCTCAGTTGGTAAAGACGCCATCGGGTTGCTAAGTGCAGGGACACATGCGCGGTATGGTCTGAGGCTTGACATTTCATCTGTCCTCCTGGACATTATTGCGCAACCTTCCCTGTTGGTATAGACGCTACATGGGTTGCTAACTGCAGGGACGCATGCACGTCGCGTTCTGCGATGAGGCTTGACGTTTGTCTGGCCTTCTGGACATGATTGCGCGCGCACATCCTTCCTTGTTGGCAAGGACGCCTTCGGGTTGCTAAGCACAGGGACGCATGCACAGCACGGTCTGCGATGAAGCTTATATGCGTGTGAATACATTTCCCACATATTTCCTATACACACAGGTATAGTTGTTGACATGCACGTCACCTATGACCCAACTTGCATGCGGCCACCCTATTGGTGCTGGTCAGTAATACTGTTTTTTATTGGTGTTAGCTGGGGGTGGGCAGTATCTGGGACAGCTAATTTGTTTTTTTAATTGTTTTCAGGTGATTTTATGTATGACTCTGGGGGTATATATGGGTGCTTAGAACAGTCACTTGTTGCAGCCCTGAGGAAGGTCGCTCTATGAGGACCGAAACGTTGGCGGCCCTGTGTTCACAATACACATCTTTTGTATTACTGCTGCGGTGTGCTGTCTTATTGTCATCAGGATTCTCCTGGTTATTACAAGTCTATATGCTCTATATGGGACAAGCATCTGCCTTCTTACAAACGTGAGTGCAAATCTCCATACCAATGACTATATATATATATATATATATATGTACATATTTATATATATGTATGTATATGTGTCAAAAGGAGTGCTACTGAGCGTGCCACTGTATACTACAAAAACAAAATACAAAGGGAGCCCAGAGCTACTTCAAATATGACAAAAATACACTGTGAAATACCAATATATCTCTTGAAAAAGGATCATTTAGTTTAACCCTTTGGACAAAGCATTATAAGCCTACGAGCCACTTCAAGGCATAACCATAATATCACAGGTCCTAACACTAACTGATTAAAATTCTTATTTACCTGTGTAATATGAAACACACAAGTAATCACAAGGATTACATAAAGCTCCCAATAGTAGCACTATGATAGATAACACTATGGGTGCAAGTGTTATTACAATGGAAGCCAAAAATATCGAAAAAAATGTGTGTGGTGCTTGATAAAGGACTGTAGAGGTCCGAAACGCGTAGGTGTGTTTGTTACTTTGCCTGGATCCTATTAAATAGCTTATTTTTGGTACGTATCCCTGTTGGTGTTATTGCTATTCTACAGCTGGACTTGGTGCTTCGTTTTTCTTCCCTGTTCTACATTCGGAAGCCAAAAATAGCCTAATCCCACAGTAGAGTCAGCCGCAAAAGGTCACACTCAATAAAAATAATACGAGGACGAGGACCGAAACGTTGGCGGCCCTGTGTTCACAATACACATCTTTTGTATTACTGCTGCGGTGTGCTGTCTTTTTGTCATCAGGATTCTCCTGGTTACTACAAGTCTATATATATATATATATATATATATATATATATATATATATATATAGTGCAGAATAAATGAGTTCTCCAATTTTCGGTGATACCTTTTTTATTGGACTAAGAATTTATGTCATAGGACAAGCTTTCGAGAGTTATCCTCTCTTCTTCAGGTCAAGCAATACTGATATACAAAATACTGGAGAACTCATTTATTCTGCACTATCGCAACTGGACTAACACGGCTATTTTCTGCTTTATATATATATATATATATGTTGTGGTCATTTTTTATATGAGCTTACTGGGTATCTGTGTGTTTATTTATTTGTTTATAAAAATGTTTTACCAGGAAGTAATACATTGAGAGTTACCTCTCGTTTTCTAGTATATCCAGGTCACAAAGTTATAAAAATACAGGGTTACATTAAAATAACAGGGTTATACAGTCAATTCACAGGCATTTCAAATTGGATACAAGGGAAGAAGGCTTGTGAGTTTCTGATTGAAATAGAGCAGCTTTAACATCACCAAACATCAGCGAACGGCAGAAAATGGCTCACACCCTTTGGCTGCCCTCTGGCGGTGCCAATGGCTGTCCGCCTTTGGGGCAACGCAGATGTACACTGGGTTGGTTGAAATTCAATGCAGCTGTGAATACAAAGTTCTTTGTCTTCTTGTCTCATTAACATTCCAGTGGGTGGGGTTGACGTTCCACAAAGTACAAGCAAATGTTAACCCTTAGTACGCTTGTCATGCGTAGAGGGGAGAAGCTCTTGGGATGCCCAATCAGGCTGTCCGCCATTGGGGCAACGCAGATGTACACTGGGGTGGTTGAGATTCAATGTAGCTGTGAATACAAAGTTACAGTATTTGTCTTCTTGGCTCATTAACATTCCAGTGGATGGCATTGACGTTCCACAAAGTACAAGCAAATTTTAACCCTTAGCACGCTGGTCTTGTGCAGAGGTGAGCAGCTCTTTGGGAGCACCATCAGCGCATTGGCCTTTGGCCTATTTGCTAGGCAGAGTACAGTATATGAAATAATTATGCAGTATATACTAAATGAGGAAGTACATACCAGACACAGCATGTTTATTTTTCTTGTGCTCAGATCAAGGATCGCTCTTATCAATACATGACTATTACTCTATATATAGGTAATTAGTACTTCCTCTTTCTTAAGACATCAGTATGCATACTGTATCTGTGCTCCTGGTCTAATCCTGGTCCATTTTCACTTTCTGAGCTAACCTGACATTCTTCCTAATGAGAAACCCAGTGATTTAGAGTGGCGCTTTAACACAGTGCAAGTGATCTAAAAAAATATAAGAGTGGTGAAACTGAAAAAACTCTCAACCTTCCAGGGAATATACACTGATTCCCTCGCAAAACGTATGGATCCAGGGGGGGGGAAGGGAGCAGGATCGTCAGGAACACCCAGAAAAAAACATATACATACAGATCATGGTGTGGTATGAAAATAAATATGAGTCAGAACTCTGGAAATGCTTGGCTCTTATGAATAACCTACTTACAAGAAGTAGGATTTAAACCAGCGTTTGTATAGGTAAAGATGAGTATATTGGCTCTTCTACTTGAGATCGCAGACTGCAGCAGACTAGTAGTTTAAGTGGTATGCCTGCTGGGACTTTCACTTTCACAGTAAAAATCTTAAATCATATCTGAAAGATACCACAGATGTGTTACATTTATTAGAAAGTATCATTTGGAATGATAAGTTCATTATGGCTACTATAGATGTCGCATCTCTGTACACGTCTATAGAGAAAAACCTAGGATGTGAAGCAGTAAACTTCTTTCTCAAACAAGACCAAGATATGAATGATCAGCAAGTCCAATTCATTCTTGATAGGAGCCGAGTCAAGGAAGGAAGCAGTCTGTCAACCTGCTCCTACTCCAGAGGCGCAGCTGCGGTCAGGCGAGCCCTCCAACCTTCCGATCTTCCCGCCCGTACCGGAAGTCGTCACCACCAGGCCAGGAAGTGACGACAGACGCCATCCATCGGCACCGGACGAGGGGGCACCCTCGCGGAGGGAAGTTTGAGCGGAGTGGAGGACCTTTTCGTTTTTTCCATCTGCCGAGCCGCTGTTGCCCTAAAGATACCTTTATGTGACTGTGTTCACATGATATATTGTGAGTACATATCTTTTATGCTACTACGATAAAAATTGGTGTTACCTGGTAAAACACTATGTTTTCCTCTCTTCTGTGAACGAATGCGACTGCTGTACTGTGAAAGTGAAAGTCCCAGCAGGCATACCACTTAAACTACTAGTCTGCTGCAGTCTGCGATCTCAAGTAGAAGAGCCAATATACTCATCTTTACCTATACAAACGCTGGTTTAAATCCTACTTCTTGTAAGTAGGTTATTCATAAGAGCCAAGCATTTCCAGAGTTCTGACTCATATTTATTTTCATACCACACCATGATCTGTATGTATATGTTTTTTTCTGGGTGTTCCTGACGATCCTGCTCCCTTCCCCCCCCCTGGATCCATATTCTTCCTAATGAGACCAAAAACATTTTCTACAGTTTTCTCAGTTTCCCTGCAAAATAGTACTTTGCATTGCTTTTCTCATTTTTCATTTGTATAGTTAGTTCCCTCTTGTGGTTATCCTACTTCCTCATACTAAGCAACATCTGTGGGAACTCGATTCCTAAGTGTCATTTGCAGTTATATCTTAAAGCAAGTTCCTTTTATTATTATATACTACACATCTTTCTTCTTATAGCTAATATCATATCAATAATATCTTTTATACAGGTAACAAAATAATAAATAATGTTTCTTGCATAGGAATATATATGGTTATATAAGAGATGGTCAGAATTAGGCTAGGCTCATAACACATTTAAGACTTTTTCTGATTTTTTTAATGTCAACAAGTTAGTTTTTTGTTCATTACATACTGTAATTAGCAAACATACTGCTGAGAAGTTATTGATGACTTTGTCTCTGCCATATGCCTTCATAATTTAGAGACCTCCAGAAAAGCTTGGCATTTCAAAGTTAAATAGTATAGCTATACATCTAATTGGATTACTGTCATTTAGTAAACTATGGACTGTACTGTGCTAATTGTTTCTTGGAATAAGATTGCTATCATTTTGTTTTGGTCTGTGAGAATGTTAGCTATGTTGATATGCTGAAAGATCTTAAATGATTAATTAAAGGAATGTTCAATCAACATAAGAGTTGAAGAAAGTTAGCTAAATTATGAACTGGCAGTCATCAAAAATATACATGCCCCATATAATTAAAATAAGCAAAACACTTTGCAATTAACATGCATCAACATTTGATCTAGCAATATGGTACGGAATACATACACAGATTAAAAAGAAACCTTATGCATAAAAAAAGAATATATCCATTTGTATCAATAATAGGGTAATTGTAGGGTTGAAAATGAAAATACCAAGGGTGTTAATAGATTTAATAATGTTGTTCATACTGCAGTTATAGTATATGCTTTGGGCCTGAATAAGTGTAAATACTATATATTGTAGGTTGTTATATATTTTAATGGACCAACTCAGATTAAATTATAGTGTGACTATTTTAATTGGTAGCCATTTTCTATTGTAAATAATGTTAATGAAAACATTTAGGGATTTGATTACTATGGTAACAGAATTGGATTCTGTTGTTGTTGTAGGGATGCCTCCTTTTATTAAAGAGCACAAAGTTTACTAATGGCAAATACATACTTAAAGAATACAGCTCAACCCCCTTATAATGCTGTGCTTGGGGTCCAAAGAATCACATCGCGTTATAAGCGGATTGCGTTAGAAATCATGTACAATTGTATGCATTGTACAATAAAGTATTTAATATAACAATAATCATGTTGAAACGTATTCATAAATACGAAAATTGGGAGCCATGTTTGCATCGCGTTATATGCGGATTCGCGTTGTAACGGATTGCGTTATAATGGGGTTTAGCTGTATTATGTAGATGGTTTACATCTGACACCTACTGTATAAGTATTTAGATTTTTTTAAGTGAGTTTGTAAACATGGGCACACATTCCCTAAGACTCATTAGAGCATTAATTTCAAGTAACGCCTCGATCGGCCAACATAATTATTTGAGAGGTTTATTTTTAGTAATGGCAATTCAGAATGTTCACCAGATAGCACACTGAATATCTCTGTCCATACACTGGCGACACACTTTATTCGAGCTCGGCTAGTCCCACGAATTCGGGTATACCCGGGTGTATTGAGGTTTGTGACTGTTTTCTGCCCGAGTGCATTGAGGTATTTTCCGGCAGGGATTGAAGCATTTTATTCCCGTTGGCTGCAATACTGCACAGTACATATATATATACTGCATTACAATTCATGAATTTATGCCATCTGGTAGACACGCGAAGCATTGCAGCCTATTAAATCCTAATCATTATCATTTAACAGATCAGCCGCCCATCAGCCAGGCATGAACCCAGGCTGGGAAGGCAAATGCAACGGGGCTTGTCAGAGGTGAGGAGCGGCGCATTCCAGGTATCTGCCAGGTACATACCGGGTATTTGCTCGAATAAAGTGTGTCGGTGCAGTAACTGTGGTGAAAAGTCTTTGCAAAATCCAAGTAGACTGCATCAACTGCATTACCCAGGTCTAAATTTCTACTACCTCAAACAAACTAATGAGGTTAGTTTGGCACGATTTATCCTTCATAAATCCATGCTGACTATTACTAATAATTTTGTTTTCCATTAGGGATTCTTGAATATTATCCAGTGTAACAGTGTAACAGGTTTTCCCCCACCCTCTGGGAGATTTCACTGTTACCTAGTGTTGTTGTGTTGCTCACCTGCTAGGCTTTGTTTTATGGATTAAATAAAGGATCACTCTACATCAATCTTGGGACCGACTTCTTTGACTGTGCGCCAGTTCTCCTTTCTCTACATTGCACCTGCTAGGCTTACAGGATACTGATTGTCCACAGGTGGTAGTGGGAATGAACAGGAAAGGCGTTAGGGTTCTTCTCAGTTATTTACTTGGTACAGCGCCTCCATTCCTTTCTGGCCCCAGCAGAACTTGGTGCAGTCCCTGCAGGAAAGCCCTCCGGTACTCCCCCTGATAAACCACACTCTCAGGCAGGAGTAGAAAACAGAAACAGCTCTTTATTCTTCAACAGCATACAACAGGTACACTTTTTTCAAGGGTCCCTGGACTCAACCCAGGGAGCTTGAGGCCCCAAAGGTCTATCCTTAGCTCCCATATTCCCTAGCGGAATAATGGATAGTACACCCCTCCCCTGAGGGAGAGGGTCTCGCTAACACTCAGAACTCTACCAGGACCCCTAAATTTAGCTCTGCAGCTCTTTTGTACCCAAGGGAAGGTCTTAGGTCTGAGCCCCTGATAGGGCAGCACAAAGGCCCTAGGCCCACCCCCCTGCCACTCAAAGCAGTTGCTTATTGCAGGGGAAACCCAGATTAACCCTATTACTGCCTTCATTGGTTCCAGGATTTATGTGTTAGGCAGGGAATATTAGTAGCCAAGAGGATACATGGCTACACACTCCCCCTGGTGGAATTTCACCAATCCCATTGAGAACCCAATTTACACACCTTCGCTAAATTGGATAACATGGAACAATGCATAACAGTTTACAGAATAACATTTTTAACCAATGAGGTATGTCTGGATCCTTCCCATAGCATGGACAATCCATACACCCCTTCAATAATAATGTTTTGGATTAGGTTTCTAAACTAACCTGCCCTCTCCGTCAGTTAAAGTAATGGAGTACACCCTTATTGTGGTTCAGGCCACAAGTCAATATATGTATAATTAGCACTCAGTAGTTAAAAGAGCTACAGATATTAGAAAGTGCCTAGTGATGTAAAGTATGGTTGCCCACAAAATGTGTTTGGTGTGGCCCTGAGGCACGGGTCAATGCCCGTATCAAATTATAGCCTCCTATACTAAACTAAAGAGCTGCATAAATAGTCATTCATAAGGTGATTCCTAGGGAGTGATAATAACCATGGGTGGGGTGAGAGTCACATTAAGAGCAGATACTTTATAAACCGTATACTGCTACTTAAAAGTCAAAAGCTGCAGTGTATAGCAACAGCCATACTTCAAGTCACTGCTCTTGTTAACACAATATTGCATTATAGCCGGCCGTTACAGAAGAGGCACCATCGTCATGGTATCGGGGCAACAAAATAACATACATGCCCACGTAGCTAAATACAACAGAGTACGGGCGGTTATTAGTGTTGATACACTGTAATGTTAGAGCAGAGCCAGCTGATACCGTGGTGTTTCAGACCAGTGCTCGGCGGCGCTTCCCACTCACCACCCGGCAGAGATGCGTCGTGACGTCATGACGTCAGCCCCGCCTCCCACCTGACGCATGTTTCGCGGAGGCTTTCTCAACAGATTTTCTCTTCGCTGAAATATTTAAAGATACTACACCTGGAGGCTTAGTACTCTAGGACACCTTCACTCAACCACTCCTCTCGGTTGGTCTCTATCTCTCTTATTATGGGCTCAGGGACACAGGGGTAATCATACCCATGAAGCTGACGATATCTCTACACTAGCAATCAGTCAGCCCGGCTAAATTTAGTTCATTTACAGCCACAGGCTGTTCTGGAGATATCTAAAAAATTCCGAGTTAGGGGTGATTTTGTCTAACTTGATTTGTTCAAAAGTTTTGATGCCGATTCTGCCCTCCAAATCCTTCAGTCTTAATAAACCTTTCTGTTTCCAAATTGTAAAATCCTTACTAGTCAGGCCTGGAGCAAAGTCAGGTTATCGAATTAGAGGGGCCATTATCTAGTGTTTTGTAGTCAGAGAACATCTGACACAGGAGGCCTCCCAGACTGCCAACAAGTTGGTCATTGAGGAAAGCGGTTTCTGTATGGAGTTATGGATCCTTTTAGGTGACCAAATCAGATTGTTTAGCTCTAGAGGTGCACATAGATCTTTTTTCTGTGCCACCTACCTTTTAATATTGGGGTCTGTTTGCCACAGCAATATTTGGCATAATTGTGCCGCTTTGTAGTATGATAACAAACAAGGTACCGCCAGCCCTCCCACCAGTGTTGGTCGTTTTAAGATCTTACTCTTGATTCTTGGTCTTTTGAGTTTCCAAATACATTTCGAGATCAGCGTCTGCATAGAGCAAATATCATTAGTACAATTGGTACTGGTAAGGTTTGAAATAAGTATAGAATTCGGGGGAGCAGGTTCATTTTAATACATGTATAGAACGGAGAACAACCTCCAAAGACCGGTGCTCCAAGTTATGCTCAAAGGTACTGCAACATAATAGAGTATAAGCATATGAATCCTGCCACAGATCAAATCCACTAAGTGGTGTGTGTATTAAAGGGCTCACTGCGTGCAATATGGACTATACATCAGGAAGGGGGCTATAATGTGGTAAGGATATGTAGGTGCCCAAAATATGAGACACCCCCCGGTAATGAAACACTCTACTCTGCCACAACCCTCACCACTCCTGGCGTCCTATGCACACCCCGTAAGCCCCTGAAGGCGTAAGTACTCACAAACTTGACACGTCGATGCCGCCATTCAAACGCTTTAATCCAAAGACTTGATCCAGTGTGCAGTGTCAGCGTGCTCCAGCCCGAGGTAAAAGGTAAAAAAATGCTGGATTGGCGGTTCACAACCGTCCGTATGGGTAAGGATCAAATGCAATCAATAAAAAAGGTAAGATTTAATGTGCACTAAACATATACAAAATGCCACAAAGTAACTCTGACGGGTTTCGTCCTGTGACTAGGACTTTGTCAAAGATATTGCAATATTTGGCATAATTGTGCCGCTTTGTAATATGATAACAAACAAGGTGCTGCAGCCCTCCCACCAGTGTGGGTCATTTTAAGATCTTACTCTTGATTCTTGGTCTTTTGAGTTTCCAAATAAATTTCGAGATCAGCGCCTGCATAGAGCGAATATCATTTACAGTAGTACAATTGGTACTGGTAAGGTTTGAAATAAGTATAGAATCCGAGGGAGCAGGTTTATTTTAATACAGTAGATCCTGCCAATCAATGAGATACCGTAGGATGCTCACCTCCCGATATCTCCTTTCAGACGTCGTAACAAATTGGGATAGTTCGATTTATACAACATCCTGTAATTATTTGTGATTTGGACTCCCAAATATTTAACCGCTGAGGGTTGCCAATTGAAATTAATATGTGTGGATATTAATGTTTCCATCTCCTTGGGCAAATTTATATTTAGAGCTTCTGATTTAGATTGATTAATTTTGAACCCGGTGGGTCTATTAAATTCACCTAATAGATTGAATACATCAGACATCAGAAGCATGACGTCGTCCGCGTATAGAGCAACTTTATGCGACTGGTTGTTAATTTGGAGTCCAGATATATCTGGGTTCTTCCTAATCTGTGCTGCCAGTGGTTCCATGCATAGGGCAAATAACAAGGGTGACAACGGGCACCCCTTTCTTGTACCACTTTTCATTTGGAAGAGATCTGAAGGGAATCCCTGATGTGTTACTTTTGCGGCCGGATTAGAATACAGTGCCGTGATTGCCTTTAAAATTCTACCTCCAAAACCGAATGCCCCATGCGTGGCTTTTGAAATACGGCCAATCTATCATATGAAAGGCTTTTTCGGCATCCAAACTTAAGGCCATTACCTGTATCTTTTTTTGTATTGGCTACTTTGATCAAATCAATAATTCATCTGATGTTATCTGCCACCTGTCTATCTTTAATAGATCCTACCTGGTCAGGGTGGACCAGTCTAGGTAAGATATGACCTAGTCTGTTAGCCAGTAATTTGGAGTATATTTTAATGTCCGAATTGATCAACAAGATTGGTCTGTAGCTCTTACAATTTGCTGGGTTCTTCCCTTGCTTAAAGATTAAGGAAATAGATGCCTGGAGCATGGATTTTCGAAAATGAAGCACCCACCAGCACTGCGTTGTAAATGTGTAACAAATGAGGGGCAAGAAGTTTGTCAATTTATTTGTAATAAAGATTTGAAAAGCCGTCCGGGCCTGGGGCTTTAGAAGACTTCAAGTGTTAATTACCTGAAAAACTTCCTCTATAGTAAAGTTCTGTTGTAGCTCTTCTCTCTCCTTTCCACTCAACCTAGGAAGGTCGGAGTTTGCCAGAAATTAATTCAGGGCTTGATTCGGATTAACAGTGTGAGCGACCTTCTCTCCATTATATAGCTCCACGTAGTACTTTTTATATTCTTCTACAATTAATTTGGGATTTTAGGTCACCTCCCCTGTTTTCAGACGAATTGCCTGAATATTATAATTGGCCTGTCTATCCCTGATTTTGTTTGCTAGTGGTATCTGGTTTGTTTGCTTTCAAGAAAAATGTCCTCTTTGACCAACTCAAGGAGTTCTCAGCCTCTGAGGTAAGGATCATGTTTAACTCTATTCTGACATCTTTTATTTCATTCAAGATGTCAGCTCTTCCGGTTTGTTTGTGGATAGCAGAGAGGTCTCATAGTTTTGCCTTTAATTGGACAATTTTTGCATCTCTTTTCTTTTTCCTCCCTGTTGCAATGTTAATTAACGTACCCCAAAGTGTAGCCTTATGGGCTTCCCAAAGAGTCAATTGGGACCTCATGCAACCTTTATTTATCCTAAATAAATTATCTATTTCAGAGTTGAGAGTGTGAAATACTTCTGAATTTTTTTTTAATGGACTCATTTAACTTCCAGTTTGCTTTTGTGTGCACCATAGTTCTATTGGTGCATGATGTGACAATGAAATACTATGGATCTTAGTGTCGGAGATCTTAGGGACAGTCTACTAGAAACAAAGTATTCTATTCTGCAATAGCTATTATGTGGATAGAAAAGAACGCGAAACCTTTTCTCTGTGGTGCAACTCCCTCCAGATATCTGACAAATGATTGACCTGTAAAGTTTTGAGTAGAGACTCTGTCTCCTTTCTCTTTGTCCTCTTAGATTTGGCTAACATATCTAGCTCAGGATCCAGTGCCATTTTGAATTCCCCTGTGAGTATCGTATAACCTTTGCCAGTTTGTTCAACAAGTTAAAAAAAGAAGAAAAGAATGTCAGGACGTGCTCGCATGGGGCATGAACATCAGCAACCGTGAGATATTGGCCCTGAATATTACCTACCATGATTACAAATCTTCCATATTTATCTTTCTTAACCTGCTCTATCACCAGGTAGAGTCTATTATGAAGCCGTATTGCTACACCTCTTTTCTTAACATTGGCGAGGAGAGATAGAACTACGGAAAGTGTTTATCTAAATATTTTGGAAATTTTGAATTATTAAATGTGTCTCTTGTAGGAGACAATGTCAGCATTTTTCCTCTGTAATCTGCCAGAGCCAAGCGTCTCTTGGCCAGACTGTTAAGGTCATTAGCGTTATGTGAAATAATTGTTATAGGCATTTGAAAACTTGAGTAGTTTCGCTTACTTTTGCTGCTTTACCCATAGGATGCACAGAAGCCACTTATGCTATGCTCATTCTTATCCTTCTTCCTGACCCAAGAGACCTTCAGCAGTGGTTGAGGGGTATAGGGGACCAATCAAAGGGAAAGAGTGGGATTATTATAACACTGACCAAGTCCAATATGGTCATGCTGTCGCGGAAGAGTCCAGGGCTCTGAGTGTTGGAGGCACCCAGAGTCCTAAGGGTCTTTATTGGCATAATGGGCAGAGCCCACCTCACCAAGGGACTGGAGCATTAGAACAGCCCAGGCAGGACAGCTCCCGCTCCTAACCCAGCAAAGTAATGTTAACAAACTATATTAGTTAAAACAGCAAGCAAACACTTTCTGAACCAATCTCATCAAGAAAACATTTCCCAG
Organism: Ascaphus truei; assembly: GCF_040206685.1. NCBI lineage: Eukaryota > Metazoa > Chordata > Amphibia > Anura > Ascaphidae > Ascaphus > Ascaphus truei. The sequence continues at coordinate 113,117,485 of NC_134487.1, forward strand.
TAAGTTTGTGCAGAATAAGTCTACATGCCAGACCTATCCCCTCCCCTGCATTGTTAGTCTCCTATACTGCATTGCCTGGTTTAGGGGCCACAAACTGATGAGCTTTGAATTTTGTGAGTTTATCAACAGGATAAACAGGATCCTATCATCTGACCTCACCTAACTATCTCTTTCCATGATTTTCTCTAATTGGTGTCCTATTAACAAAATAAAGATAACACCATACATTCTATTGTAGTGCCAAATTTGGCTAACTGTGTGGTGTGTGGAAAACCCAAAACTGAATCCTAATAACAATGTGACCTGCGATACGTATCCCAAATCCTCTTCAACCCTACCAACCTTCTCCACAGCAACCCCCCCTCCTCCTTGGAGTTTAGTTATACAATTGACAAGTTTGGCCACTAAGGCTCACTTCCCCTTCCTGGAACCTTGGACCTCGTTCCTGTGATAGTCCTGATACAGATCCTGGTATGCCCCCTTGCCCTCCTGGCCCTCTTCCTCCCTTACCGCAGTACTCAGATTACACCAACCCACTGGCCCACAGCCTCCATATCCCTCCCCATCCTCATCCTCCCCTTAACGTCTCTGCCTTCCACTGTGCCATTTCCATGCTTCCTGCCTTGCTGCTTAGACACTCAGGCAACCCCTGATCTCGTTCTTCAGGCCAGTCTGATCCCCCCTTGCCCAGAGCGGAAATCGTGTACCAATACCAGGGTGAGGGGACCCTCCCAGCCACTGCTGCTTTCCTCCTGCTCCCAGAGACAGGTACATGTACATGTTCTTGTCACAGATTCCACCTAGGCACCATGCACGGAACGATCCAGGATGGCGCTCGCCTGCCAGCTACTCTGCTGCTACCTGTGCCTGCTCCAAGAGCCACATCTCTGCCGCAGCCGGGCACTCTTCTGTTGCAGCAGATAATACATCTCTCTCTCGTCGGCTGATACTCCCTTCATTCTATTTTTCCCCTACATTTAACTTTGGGGTTGCTCGTTCCTGAGCCGATCCTTCGACAAAGCCCCGAACTCAGCACATGCCCCACATTTGCCACAGCTGAGAAGGAAGACCCAAACCACAGTCCAAGGTAGGGAACGTCCATTGGGGTGATCTGTGTGAAATGGGTGGTGTGGCTTTAAGGCTTAATTGGACATACATAACGGCAACTTAGTCCTCACTGGGCCTTAATTGGCCACCATTTCGTCTCTCCCACGTGAAGCTCGTTGCACTTGCCTCCAAGATGTCTCTGGAGAAGGCACTTCCTCGCTTCGGTAAGTGAAATATTTTTTTACTTCCAGTTTTTTTTAGAAACTCTTCATCTAGGGCTCTCATTGCAAAGGCCCTTCCACTTTTAATGACTGATAGACCGAATTGGAAGGTCCATCGATACCGGACTCCATTATCTCTGAATGCTTTTGTTATGGGGTGTAGTTTGCGACGCTTATCCAGCATGGTTGGGGAGAGGTCCTGGAAGACTAAGAGATTTATGTCTTCAAATATGTTGGTAGGGGAATTCCTAGTGATCTGGCATAGGGCTTCTTTAATTCTGAAATAGTGTAAGCGTATTATCACGTCTCGAGGACACTCCTCTGCCTGGGACTTAGCTCGCAGTGCCCTGTGGCAGCAATCGAGTTGCAACTCGACCTCAGATTTGTCTGGAAACATTGAGGTCAGCCATCTTTCGATGAAATACTCCACATCAGTAATCGTTTCAGGTATATCCCTTTTCCTAACGTTATTTCTTCGATCTCGGTTTTCTGCGTCTTCCTGTTTGTCTGCTATGCCTGCTAGTTGCGACTTAAGGTAGGTGGTGGTCTTTAAATTCTGCGATATCTGTCTCTTTTGTGATCTGGTTGTCATCCCTGAGCAACCAGGAGTTCTGTTCAGTATATTGGTTGTGTATTTCACTTCTTTTAATGCTGTTTTAAGGCTGATTGTTGCTGCAGGGTATTGGTGGAGCTTTTAGGTTAAGCAGCCACACTCGCTGCTGTGTATGCACCCTTTAATTTACATGGTACAAGTCCCCTTTAAGTTGAGGGACATCTTAGATGGTAAAAGTCTCCTTTAAGTTCAGGAGCAGCTTACATGGTACAAGTTCCCTTTAAATTCAGGAACAGCTTAAATGGTATACAGTTGTGTGAAAAAGAAAGTGCACCCTCTTTGAATTCTATGGTTTTACTGTACATATCAGGACATAATAACAATCATCTGTTCCTTAGCAGGTCTTAAAATTAGGTAAATGCAACCTCAGATGAAAAACAACCTGTGGCAGGACGACCTGTAGCCGAGGTCAGGGAACAGTCCACACGTATAGTTTCAGGATAAATAAAAACGTTCAGTGGCTTTATTTCTCCACAGTAACATAACATGCGGGTTCACTGGCCCTTTAACAAAATAAATCCTGCTCCACTTTGGGAGAAAAACTGACTAATAACACAGCAGACCTATCTAGCAGGCTGGCTGGCTAAACCAGAACCAAACCATAAGGGTACTTTAAGCAGTCAGTAAACAAATGAATAATCCTTACTTTAGTTGAAGTAGTCTTTGGTGAAATCCCACTGGCTAAGGGCTCACGCAGCAGTGTGCTTCTCTCTCTCTCTCTCTCTGGCAGCTACTGCAAGTCACATGATCCTTTATCTACCTTGCTGGCTCTCAGGTGTCAGCTAAAGAGTCCTGATTTCCTAACTTCCACCTGAGTTAATCCTTATGAGTGCTGGATGAAGCACTCAGACATATGTCTCCCAGGCGTAACTGATAGGAGTTGACTACACTCTGTCATATACCTCCCCTGTTTGTGTGTGGCTAGTGTCCCACACGGCTGAAGCCCGACCCTCCACTCCTTCCCTTGACAAAAAATCTGCATTTCCATGGTCCTTTCCAGGTCTATGCTGAATATCAAAAGAGAAGGGTTGGAGGGCAATATACCACCTGGTCAACCTTGAATTTGTGTCCTTCATGGTGTTTAACCACTTCAAGGGCGCATGGTCAGTGACCAGGGTGAAGTGTACTCTGGCGACATAATGTCTCAAGGCCTCAATTGCCCATTTTACAGCGAGGCACTCCTTCTCAATAACGGAATACCTCACTTCCCTTGGGAACAGCTTCCGGCTGATGAACAGTATGGGGTGTTCAACACCATCAAATTGCTGGGACAACACTGCTCCCAGTCCTACCTCTGAGGCATCCGTCTGGATGATGAAGGGCTCTTTAAAATCTGGGCTCCGAAGAGCGGGCCCTCTGACAGGCACTTTTTTAGCATGTCAAAGGCGTCTTGGCACTTCTAAGACCATTTAACTTGGGTCGGGGCACTCTTTTTTGTCAGATCTGTTAGGGGTGCAGAAATTTCTGAAAAATTGTGGATAAACCGCCCGTAATACCCTGCTAACCCCAAAAGGGAGCGGGCCTGTGTCTTTGTCTGTGGGGTGGGGACTTCCTTTATGGCGGCCACCTTGCTCGCTAGTGGCCTTACTATCCCTCCCCCAATGGCATAGCCCAAGTACTTTGTAGTGGATTAACCCAGGGCACATTTTTTTGGATTTGCAGTGAGCCCTGCTTCTCTTAAGGACGTTAGGACTGCCCTTAACCTTTTTATATGAGACTGCCAGTGTCTGCTATAGATGACAATGTCATCCAAGTAGGCCGCGGCATATGCCCTATGGGGTCATAGTACCTTGTCCATTAACCTTTGCAACGTGGCTGGAGCCCCATGTAACCCAAATGGCATAGTGATGAATTGGTATAAACCGAGAGGGGTGGCGAAGGCAGTTTTGCATTTGGATTCTTCCGCTAGAGGTATCTGCCAATATCCTTTTGTGAGATCTAGGGTGGAGATATACTCTGCTTTACCAAGCGAATCAAGCAATTCATCCACCCTAGGCATTGGATATGCATCAAATCTGGATACAGCATTTACCTTTCGCAGATCCACGCAAAACCTCACCTTCCCATCTGGCTTAGGGACCAACACGATAGGGCTACACCATTCGCTGTTGGACTCCTCGATCACGCCCAATTCCAACATGTCTATTATCTCCCTCTCTACCAGGTCTTTTCGGCCCTCTGGCAATCTATAGGGACGAGACCGTACTTTTACGCCAGGTTCTGTCTCAATCCTATGGGACACTAAATCTGCACTGGCAGCTCAGAAAAAACATCTGGGAACTGGTCACATACATCAAGTAGGTCTGACCTTTGTTCCGTTGTTAACTGCTCTCCCATGGGAACCTGATGGTCAGTGTACGTACTACCCTTTGGAAGCTTTGGACCCAAATCCGTCTCTCCTTCCTGAGGGTGAATGAACAGCGATCTCATCGTTTTCCAGGGTTTCAGGAGGTTCACGTGGTAGATTTGTTTACCCTTCCTAGACCCTGGTTGAGAGATCTCATAGTTCACCTCCCCGGTGCGGCGGAGAACTTGGAAAGGACCCTGCCACTTCACAAGGAGTTTACTCTCTGATGTCAAGCGAGCATTTTGGTTGTACTGCCTCTCTTGACATTCTTGAGCAGATTTGAGGTTTTCCTTCGCAAATCGACCTATCATGTCTAGGCGGTTTCTAAGGTCTATGACATACTGAAGGGTATTCTTGGAGGGGGAGGGCTCCTCCTCCCAGGTTTCCTTCAGTAGGTCGAGAATACCCCGAGGTTGGCATCCATATAGGAGCTCAAACGGGGAGAAGTCTGTGGATTATTGGGGAACTTCTCGTACCGCAAACAACAGGAAAGGGAGAAGTTCATCCCAAGCTCGCTTTTCAGTGTCCACAAACTTCCTAAGCATAGTTTTTAAAGTACGGTTAAACCTCTCTACCAATCCATCAGTCTGAGGATGGTAGACCGAGGTCCGGACGGATTTTACCTCCAATAACTTCAGGACATCCTGCATTAACTTTGCCATGAAATTTGTTCCCTGGTCGATTAACATTACTTGTTGAAGTCCTACCCTAGAAAACAGTTCTAACAGCCTGTGAGCAACCTGTTTAGCAGTGGCTGATCTCAGAGGGAAGGCCTCAGGATACCTGGTGGCATAATCAACAACAATGAGTGTAAATTTATGTCCCTTCGCAGAGGGTTCTAAGGGTCCGACCAGATCTACCCCAATTCTCTCGAATGGGACAGCTACCAAGGGCAGAGGAACCAAAGGAGCCGGCTTCTGTCCTTTTTGGCTAGTTAACTGGCATTCAGGACATGTCTCACATAGTTTCATGATGTCACCATGTATGCCTGGCCAGTAAAACCGGGACGAGATGCGGTCCGAGGTCTTATCTCTGCCCAAATGACCACCCCATGGGAGAGTATGGGCTAGGGTAAACACTGTTTTAATGAACCCTTTAGGGACTAGCATCTGTCGAATGACCTCCCCTGTTTGTGTAACCTTATTCACACGATATAGTATGTCATTCAACAGTTCAAAATGTGGAAACACTTTTACACCTTGTTCATCTATTATCTTGTTGTTGACCTGTACCACCTTCTCATATTGTCTAGCCAGAGCTGGGTCCTCCCTCTGCCTCTGATGGAAGTCAGGAAGATCCAGGTCTGGCAACTCTCCCGTATCTATCTGTTCCCCACCCTGGTCATCCCCGGCCATGACCTGCAGTCCTTTCGGCTGACTAATGTTACCAAAAGTCCCAGCCTTTCTTAACCAGTCCTCTTTTTCCGCACGTCTCTGTTTACGTGTCTTTGGGACATGGTGTCTACGGGGGAAAATCTCTGGGGAAAAAGGGAACAAGTCTCCGGGCTTCTCCGGTACCAGAGAAGTAGGCTCCGTAGGAGTAGGGGCCAACAATGTTTCGAGGTAGGGCCAGTCTCGGCCAAGTAGAACAGGAGCAGGTAGCCAGGGAGAAACTCCCACTAGTAGGCTAACCTCTTGATCCTAGATACGCAGTGTAACATTCGCCGTCGGGTATCTCTTTGTATCCCCATGGATACACTCGATATTCCAAGGAGAGTCATAAGATAGTCTATTGCTTGGAATTAGGCCCTCTAGGATCAGGGTTTTTCCAGAGCCCGAGTCCAGCATGGCGTTTACTTTTGTCCCCTCCAGAGATGCTGGGACTAACCACGGATTGTGGTCCCCTCGGAGACAAGCTGTGGCAGTGGTTCTGCTATATGAACAGTCCATTTCCTCATCTCCTGAGTCCGCAAACTCGGTCGTCCGCGGAAGCTCTCGACGGGGCTCGGTGTTTGGACCTCTCCGCTGTTGGATGGTGTCCTCCCTTCTGGTTAGTGGGGTTATCCTCTCCACCGGGTTGGTGACAGAAGTCCAGGTTCTCAGGGAATACTGTGGGTGGCGGCCTCCCTTGAGTGATCCAGTGGCCTCGGACCCAGGATGGGCGTCTCTGCGGGAGTTTGTACCAGGAACCCTCTGAGATGGGAAAGGGTCTTCCGATCGGGTTGACTGGATCTCCAGAGCTGGCGGGTTGTAGACCCCTCGATTGTCTGCTCTCCTGCCTCTAGTATCACCGGAAGCAACTGGTGTTTGCACCGGCCGTTCCCAGCTATCCTGTTGGGTGTCGTCGCCCATGAAGTTTTCCACCAAGCGGACCGCTGAATCCAGGGAAAATGCAGCGTGTCTTTTTACCCAGGAGCGGGAGGAGGGGGGCAGTATCTGTATGAACTGCTCGAGCACAAACTGTTCAAGGATCTCTGTCTTGTCATGTTTTTCCGGTTGTATCCACCTGGCACATAAGTCTACTAAGCGGTGGGCTACGACCCAGGGTCTGTCTCGGTTTGTATATTTGACTGTCCGGAACTGCTGTCGGTAGTTCTCTGGCGTGAGACCTAGGCGATCCAGAATAGCAGCCTTTAGTTTCTGATAGTCCATGTCCTCGTCCGCTGGAAGAGCCTGGTAGGCTGCCTGAGCTTCCCCTATGAGGAGTGGAGCCAGAGTCGTTACCCAGCGATCAACTGTCCAGCCGTGCGCCGTTGCTACCCTTTCAAAAGTGAGGAGAAATGCCTCTGGGTCTTCGTTTGGCTTCATTTTAGGCAGCATCACCGGTGGGTTATTTGGATCCCTGGTCTGCCTGGGGTTGGGCCTTCAGATACAGGGGCCGTCCGACATCCCACTTCTGACACCACCTGTGGCCTGTAGCCGAGGTCAGGGAACAGTCCACACGTATAGTTTACGGATAAATAAAAATGTTCAGTGGCTTTATTTCTCCACAGTAACATAACATGCGGGTACACTGTCCCTTTAACAAAATAAATCCTGCTCCACTTTGGGAGAAAAACTGACTAATAACACAGCAGACCTATCTAGCAGGCTGGCTGGCTAAACCAGAACCAAACCATAAGGGTACTTTAAGCAGTCAGTAAATAAATGAATAATCCTTACTTTAGTTGAAGTAGTCTTTGGTGAAATCCCTCTGGCTAAGGGCTCACGCAGCAGTGTGCTTCTCTCTCTCTCTCTCTCTCTGGCAGCTACTGCCAGTCACATGATCTTTTATCTACCTTGCTGGCTCTCAGGTGTCAGCTAAAGAGTTCTGATTTCCTAACTTCCACCTGAGTTAACCCTTATGAGTGCTGGATGAAGCACTCAGACATATGTCTCCCAGGCGTAACTGATAGGAGTTGACTTCACTCTGTCACACAACCCATGAGATATTATACTGTGTCATGATTTATTTAACAAAAATAAAGCCAATCGTTTTCTGTATGACTTTATCACTCTCACATCGTTGTGGAAGAATCTTGGCCCATTCTTATTATTTACCCGGACGACTGCCAAAGCATCATAAGCCTGCTTACCACGTCAAGGTAAACCAAAATGAATGCAGGTCCTAACATTAAACTGTGAACCCTTCCTTTTACCCATGTATGAGGGGAAGAAACCACAGTGAGTCTTGTCCATTCAGCAAAATGCTAGAACCTCCCAAGTTAAAAAGGTGAGGAGGAGTGAGCTCTGGGGGGAGGTGCCACCTACCTCCATACAACTGTTACCAGTCAGAAATTGATAAACACACACATTCCCAGCTAGCTGAAACTCCTACACTCACCACATCATGAATATATATTTATGTCAAAAAGAGTGCTACTGAGCATGGCAAATGTATACAACAAAAGACAGGGGTGCCCAATGCTACTGTACACCCAATTGATAAAACATATATGGTAATAAGTATAAAGTTTAAATACTTCAATAATAATAATTACTTGGTTATGCTTCCCGGGTATATTTTTAGGGGAACCGACAACTCCGGACCCCAACTACCTACTGTAGGCACATTCTGACAACAATTTCTCTGCAAAACCCCCTTGAAACTCATGCCCTAGCAATCCGTGCTCGCTGGCATCCCTGGAAAGTCAAAAACACATAAAATCTGTATTGTTGCAAATTACAAGTTATGCATGTACAGTTGCTTGGCTCAAGAGCTGTCATCCTGGAACCCTTATACATGGATCAGGGGTAACCGTTCAAGGGCTTAACCTTTATTGAGAGCCTGGTTACCCCCTACCATCAACACACCCTCCCTCTGTGCCTCTGATCTGTGCCTTTGATCTGTGAGTGCCGGTTGCCCCGTCGGGACACAGGTAGACTGCTTCTCTCCCTCCTACCATGCTTATCCCTGGGCTGCAGTGGCCATCTTGATTCAGGAGCAGGCCAAGCCCGCACTCAGGACGGGGCCCCCACACCATCACCACGCTGACAGAGTGGGAATCTCAGATTTGGTGCCACCGATCCCCGATCAGACCACTGGTCTGTTTGCACCTCCCTGCTGCTGAGAACAGGCCCCAGGCTATCACTTTGCAGCAGCCACCATCCTTCTCATCAGGAGTCCGCACGGGTCGGCACCATTTTGAGTTTATCTCCCACTGCCAGCTGCTTTTGGGAATCCAGGTCCATGAAGTTTTTTTCCCTGCAGTTCACTTAAATTGCTGCTGTGGGGGATGTCTTCAACACTTGGGCCCCTCAATGTTTATTTTTTGGATTTTTTTTTGCCACTTTTAAGGGAATTAATAGTGTGGTAATAAGCAATGAATAAAAATACAGTCAATGTTTTTCTTACTTTTGACATCTTCACCATTTGATTCCGAGTCCATCAGCACAGCAGGAACTTCTTCACACTCAATGCAATGATCCTCAATAGCCTGTGGGACCATCTTCTTCTTAATCTTTTTCTTTATCTTCATCTTTTTCTTTATTCTTCCATCCTTCTTCATCTGTATCTTCATCTGTTCTTTGTAATCCACTTTAATCAAATAGGGCGGATGTTGTCCCATCGGCTTCATAGGCTAAAATGAGATGTGGCGGCCTTATACTGTACTTATAAGGCCTTTGATGTCACATTTTAGTGTCAGATGTAGAGCTCCGATCCGATTGGATGCTGTACCATATGACAGGGTTCTTTTTTTAAGGATGTGATGTCATCTTCAAGGGAGGTATGCCATCACATGTTAATCCAACCAATTGGATTGGGATATATACCATGTGATTAGTGGAAGTACAATGTGATGGCAGCCATGTTTTTAAAGGATGTGACATCATCTTAAAAGGAGGGACATCACATCTTTAAAAAAAATGGCTGCCATCACATGGTACTATAACCAATCAGATTGGGGGTTTACCATGTGATGCCTCGCATCTCCCAATTGGATTGGTTGGATTACCATGTGACAGAAGCCATTTTGTTTCTGGTGACATCATTTTAATGTAATGGAAGCATATCCTTCCTGATTGGCTGGCTTCCCTCCTTTTAATATGATGTCACATCATTTAAAAAAAAACCACAGTCAAATGGTACATCAGCCAATATGATTGGGGGTGTATCATTTGACTCTCAAATGTGAAGTCACAGGCCTTATATAAGGCCTGTCCTTCTCATTCAAGTTTTAGGCCTTGTCCAGGGTGCAGCCGAGCATGCTGCTGCTTGGGCACCGTGACGTCAGGCACTCAGGTTGCAAGGGTGATTCCTGGCCAGCTAGTTGCGAGCGTGGGGAGGGGCGTGTCAGGGGTGTGGCCAGGATGGGACGGAGCTGGTTCACCCTCATTTGGCGAACCACACAGGTGACACGCCAGTGAGTGGCAGAATCACATTTATTTGTCTCTGCAAGAAGCTGAGTGCCAAGCGTTCACGGGCACGTGCGCACACACACATGCTGGACAGACTCATTATGATAATGAGTTTGATCGCTTGTCTCATGAGCGCGCAAGCATGCTCAGCTTCACCCTGGATGCGACGTAAGAAGCCAATGGGACAAAATCCATCCCATTGGATTAAAACTAAAGAAGACTGAAGAAAAGAAAGAAGAAAAGAATGAAGTCTGGAAGAGCTGCAGAGTGAGAGCAGAAGGAATCAGTCCCTCTCCCTGCACAGCTCTAACAAGGGATCACGCTAATTTTTCCCGAGTTACAGTCCTCCGTATGGGGTGCTGGTATCTTCTGCAAGTTTAATTCTCCCGTGTCATGGCCAACATTACCAGGACATTTAAACCCTGCAGGAAATACTTGACCTCCATACCGGAGCCTGTAACTTGGGGAGCAGGGGGTCCCCGTACCTGAAATTAATGCGGTTGACACCATGTGGAGACACCCTTCTTCAACTGTATGTAAAATACAAATACAATATTAAAATACAATAAAGGTAGCTTTATTACCTTAGTGGCTAACCGCTAAGGTGATGAAGGGATTAAACAAAAGTTCTTGGTTTATTAGAGATAGAGGTGGTGGGTGAAGGAGGTAATTAGGTAATTTTCCCACTATGGTGGTAAGGGTGGTTACTACAGCTAAGGTAATTAAGGGGTTACTGGTCTTTTAATGGTGTGGGGGAAGGGTAATAGTAATTACTTCAGGTTGCATGGTTAGGCCTCCCAGGAGGTTTGAAATAGGGGTTAATCCCTTAATTAGTTTAGCGGTAATATAAAAAAAAATTATCTGCCCGATGTCTGTCTGCCCGATCCGCAATGTGCCAAACTAAAGCCCCTTATCTACCATCATAATAATTGAGTTCCCTACCACTACAATATTTTTTGTTTTTGAGTATCCTGAGTCCCCTCTGTGCTGGAGGAACTCTCAATATCTTCACTCAATCTGGCAACTCTATTGGGATGGGCAGCCCAGAACCGGCCTGCCTCTTTCTCTTCCCATTTTAGCTGTTTCTCAGCTACCTACCTGTTTTGGTTCCTCACTCAAAGCACCACCCTCTGCTCTAATATTCCCATCCAGGGCCTGGTCAGTGAGAACTAAACTCCTTCCAAGATTATCAATGTCCCTCAAAATTGCAAGTTGCCTCTTCAGATCAGCAATCTGAGACTCCAAAGATACACCTGTTCACACTTCTCACAGTGGTATGATCCCTCAAACAGCTGCTCCAAGGGCACATACAAGTGGCAAGATGTGCATTGAGTGACATTGTCAATCCTGCTAATTTTTGCAACTATGGAGATGTAGCCATGCCTGTTTTGCCCTCCATGACACACAGGCCCTGGTAACAGTGCAGGCAGAGTCAGGACCAATCCAGGGGTTTCCCCACCAGCAGCAGCTCCCTTTGGTGACAGGGGAGGAGGTGGGCTAAGGCCTGTGTTCTGGCCAATAAGGGGCTCAGACCTTGGACCTTCCCCCTCGGTACTTAAGGGGCTGCATTACTAAATGTAGTCAGTTGTCTCTCCCTTTGAGGGAGACTGGTCTCATGCAGAGGTGTTAAGGGCTCTGGTACCTTCTGTCCCCTCCCATTGGGAGTTGGGTGAGTACCATAACTCTGACTCTAATAAGGAGTCAAGGATGAAACATTACTGCCCTTGGTGCCCTGGGCCAGGGGTGTGAGTCCAGGGACCATCCAGAGGTGGAAGGGCCAGAGAGTGATTGCTGTCCAGTGTATATGCTGTGAAGAATAAAGATCCCCTTTGTTAAAATATACTCTTGCTTCTGAGTGCAATTTTTCAAGGGGAGTATCTGTGAGTTGTAAGACCTCTCTTGAGCACGTGTATAACATCAAGAGAGGTCTTAGAAAAAAAAAGTGTAGTGCTGCGCTAATCTAAATAATAATGTACCAATTCGGTGAACATTTACAATAAAAATTATATATAAAAATGAATTACATCTAAACCAAAATAGTGATGTGAATATATGTGAAGGCCGCCAATAACAAGGTAACACTGGCTACCCTAGCCAGATATAAGACACAGAAGAAAAAACCTTACTTAAAGGTGCCAAAAAACATTAAATCAAATGTGCATCAAAAACATCATGAACTATCAATTGGTGTAACAAATAAATGATACCAGTGATAAAGCCCTTGATTAGGTGTGCATAATGATTGGTATAGTAAGTCCAAAGTCACTTGGATCCAATTGAAGATGAGTAGATGATCAGCACATAAAAGAAAAAAGAGAACAATAATACATCGCGTAATACTGTAATATACCAGCAATGGTTAGCAAGTAAAGGGAGTGGTGAATTCCCTATTGATTGGCAAGAAGGTCAGATGAACAAAAATAACATTTATTAAAAAGATGGTTAAAAACAGTTCCTCTCCTCACGGTGATAGACAAAATTGGAATCATACTTACAAAATAGCAGTAGGACATGCGCAGTGTAGTGTGATGAGATCCCAAGGGTAGGCACTCCTCACTGTCACCTACGCTACTCGCGAAAGAAGCTGCCGGACACCCGAGATATTTGGGCGATCCGGAGCAAGGAGAAGGGAAGTGGGACTACTCTACTGGGCAGTGCACCATGCCAGGAGACCAACATACCCCAGCGGGACTGGAGGACAAAGCGTGGGGACACCGGAGACGGTTTCTGCCAGTGAGGAGTGCCTACCCTTGTGAACTCTGTACTATTAAGGAGATTCTCCGTGGGAGCTAAGTATCCTCTGCACTGACTATCCCATTATTATGTGAAGTTCAGTCGGGACACTGATTTTTATACTGCTGCAGCTTACCATCATCCCTTTCCAGCCCTCAACATTATATGCACATTACACTGTTTTTCTATTTTACAGCATATATTATTCAGCTATTCTGCATTGCCTGTTAGTAATTATTGCAGCAGGATTTAGACATAGTGCTGTCTTTTTCAACTGTATAGCAACAGCTCATGTGTACATATTCATGCTGTAGCAGGATTTGTTGTCATGGGTCTGTGCCTTAGCTAGGTCTTGGTATCAGCATTCTCAATTGAGCAGCTTTTTCCTTGTTGACCGGTCGGTCTGCAGAAGGGACGCTTTATTTGAGCCTCACCATTCTGATATTATGTGTCATTTGATTATTATTTTGCTTATAAATTTCTATCTTTAGCTTTGGTTCCCACTATTATTACAGGTTGCATGTGTCTGTTTTTCCATACTTTTTGAGGTGTGAGAGAGTGATTTTATTATGTTTGTACGTTATGTGATGTGTCTTTAATAAATTTATTATACTTGTTTACACAGAGATACTTTGTTTCTATTTTTGTTTTCATATATATGTGTTTATACTACAATACCCATCATTCCCCTGACGAAGTGACTTCCGTCACAAAACCCATAGGGTGGTTATTTTTATCGTTGTGGACGTGGGCATTGCAAGCTCATTCCCCCTTAGAGCCGAGATCAGCCAGGGGATTCCTATCTACGAGTGCCAGGAACTTTACTGGCTTCCGGGACCTTTGGAGCTGTTGCGCTAGCTAGTGACGTCATCCGCTCACCACGTGACCAGCGGGTCTGTGAGCGCGGTGCCAGTGAGCATCAGAGCAGCATCCAAGCTCCGAAGGACTCATGTGGTGTTCCCCTAAGAGGTTCACTACAAGGAAAGGAAGAAGAATTGTCCTATGAGCCCGTGATTTCAGTCCTGTTGTAAGTAGGATTTCAATTGTACTCCTACTGGATGGACTTACTCAGCCTGTGTCCCAAGTCATTATAGGCAATTGTTTGTCTTTTTTATTATATTTTACATGTGTTTTTTTATTAAATTGTAATAGCTATTTGGTTATTCTTTGTCAGTGTTTGAGTTTTTATATTTAGCATTATTATTTAACAGGGTTACACTATGATTGTTCTTTTTGTCTTCTTTTTTGTCTTTTATGTTTGTTTCTATGTGCTGTGAGACTTCAGTCAACATACTTCTCAGGAACTGTTTGAACACAGTAATTGGACTCTTCATTTGGTCAGAGTTTATTCACTGGGGTATTTCATTTTATTTTAGGCGCCGGCTGTTTGTATTTGTTGTTAGCTTCGTTCAGTGAGCTATACGACCTTTGATCAGGCAGCCACATTGGTTGAACAGTACAGCTGCTTCTGTCTGCTCAAATGTAAGTTGGACAGGGCTTATTTGTAAAGATACTGTATATCATTATCTCTGTGATTTCCTGGGTCCTCATGGGTCTGATTTATGTGGTTGTATACGAGGAGTTTTCAATGATGGTGGGAAAAATTGGGGTTCGATTGTTGGTTAAAAAAAACTGAGGGCCTGACATCGGTCTTCAGTTTCCTTGAAATTGAGAAAGACACTGTCTGGATGGGGTATATTATCCCCTGGGACAATCTTAGGGCATATATGGAGACTATACTTCATCCGTTCCAGTTCCTTTTGTGTCATCTGTTTTTTACGACCAGAGTTATGCTGATTGGGAGGGCTGTAAGAGATGGGTGCAGAGGTACGTACACTTATGGAGACCATTTTGAGTGAAATTAAAACATGGCTTTATTGAGCCTATTCCTTTGACAAGGAAAAGCATCCAAAAAGAAACAAAATAAACACACACCTATCCATATGTAAGGGCTAACTCACTTCCCAGTCCCTCTCTACTAGACTGGTAGGAAAAGCCCTTTACCAGTCTATCACCCGAAGTCTCAAAAGGTGCCTCAATACAGGTGGCCCTTCAAGTCAGTCTCTGGTTCTGGATGGATGGGTGTTTGTTGAGGGTCCAGCCTCTGGTAGATTCCTGGGTTTGCTGTACCCTGGAAGAGAGGGCTGTTCCCTTGGTGCCTTGTCATCAGCACACAGTATCCTGTGCGCTCAAGAGAGTCTCTATGGGTCTATTTCAGCAGATTCCCAACAAGCTCTGAGAAACCCCAACCAATACCACACAATATATATATGCATATAACGTCAAAAGGAGTGCTAGTGGGTGTGGTTAAATGTATACAACAAAAAAAACAGAAATGCCCAAAGCTACTTCCACTGTGACAAAAATACACAGTTCAATACCTACAGTTAGGTCCGTAAATAATAGGACTCTGATACAAAATTTGTTATTTCGGCTGTGTACCAAAATAAATTCAAAGTTCAAAGTTAAATAATGAATATGGGATTAAAGTGCAGTCTATCAGTTTTAATTTGAGGGTATTCACATCCAAATTGGAGGAAGGGTTTAGGAATTACATCTCTTTAATATGTAGCCCCCTCTTTTTCAAGGGACCAAAAGTAATTGGACAATTGACTCAAAAGCTGTTTTATGGACAGGTGTGGGCTATTCCTTCGTTATTTCATCATCAATTAAGCAGGTAAAAGGTCTGGAGTTGATTCCAGGTGTGGCATTTGCATTTGGAAGCTGTTGCTGTGAGCCCACAACATGCGGTCAAAGTAGCTCTCAATGCAAGTGAAACAGGGCATCCTTAGGCTGCAAAAAAAAAGAAAATCCATCAGAGAGATAGCAGGAACATTAGGAGAGGCCAAATCAACAGTTTGGTACATTCTGAGAAAAAAAAGAACGCACTGGTAAGCTCTGCAACACAAAAAGGCCTGAACATCCACGGAAGACAACAGTGGTGGATGATCGTAGGATCATTTCCATGGTAAAGAAAAACCTCTTCACAACATCCAGCCAAGTGAAGAACACTCCAGGAGGTAGGCGTATCATTATCAAAGTCTACCATAAAGAGAAGACTTCACGAGTGCAAATACAGAGGGTTCACCACAAGGTGAAAACCATTCATAAGCCTCAAGAATAGAAAGGCCAGATTAGACTTTGCCAAACAATATAAAAAAAAGCCAGCCCAGTTCTAGAACAGCATTTTTGGACAGATGAAACTAAGATAAACCTGTACCAGAATGATGGGAAGAAAAAAGTATGGAGAAGGCTTTGAACGGCTCATGATTTGAAGCATACCACATCATTTGTAAAACACGGTGGAGGCAGTGTGATGGCATGGGCATGCATGGCTTACAATGGCACTGGGTCACTAGTGTTTATTGATGATGGGACAGAAGACAGAAGCAGCCAGATGAATTCTGAAGTGTATAGGGATATATTGTCTGCTCAGATTCAGCCAAAGTCAGCAAAATTGATTGGACGGCGCTTCACTTTACAGATGGACAATGACCCAAAACATACTGCGAAAGCAACCCAGGAGTTTTTTAAGGCAAAGAAATTGAATATTCTGCAATGGCCGAGTCAATCATCTGATCTCAACCTGATCGAGCATGCATTTCACTTGCTGAAGACAAAACTTAAGGCAGAAAGACCCACGAACAAACAACAACTAAAGACAGCTTCAGCAAAGGCCTAGTAAAGTATCACAAAGGAGGAAACCCAGCATTTGGTGATGTCCATGCATTCCAGACTTCAAGCAGTCGTTGCCTGCAAAGGATTCTCGACAAAGTATTAAAAATGAACATTTTATTTATGAATGTGTTAATTTGTCCAATTACATTTGAGCCCCTGAAATAAGTTGACTGTGTATAAAAATGGTTACAATTCCTAAACGTTTCATACAATATTTTTGTTCAACCCCTTGAATTAAAGCTGAAAGTCTGCACTTCTAATGCATCTCAGTTGTTTCATTTCAAATCCATTGTGGTGGCGTACATTGCCAAAATTATGAAAATTGAGTCAGTGTCCAATTATTTCTGGACCTAACTGTATATATCTCTTGTAAAAAGGGTCATTTAGTTTAACCCTTTGGCCAAAGCGTCTTAAGCCTGCTGCCACTTACAAGGCATGACCGTAGCAGAGCCTAACACTCACCTAGGTTAAAATTCTTATTTACCTGTATATTTACAGGAAGAATGATCACATTGGATCTGTCGTAACCTGGCAAAATGAAATTTTCTGTTTTTTGTTTTTTTTTGGAGTTTAAAACCTGTCTGATTACCAGGTGGAGCCTGGTTAATTGTCTAGCTGCAATTAACCAGCTCCCTGCTGGTTTCTCAGACTATGTGGACTTTGTATTGCAGCCTCATTGAGACAGCGTTGCTTCCCTGTTACAAGGGTATATTGAAAGCATCTGGCTGTGGCTACTGTGGGGGCTATGTTCGATATAATTTTGTTCATGTGATGTCAGGGAAAAGATTTTTGTGGTATCTAAAAGGCACATCAACGTTTTACAGATGCTGTGTGGTCAATAGACTTCTGAGCTTACTTCAAGGGGTCATAGTGCCCTGAGACTTGGGCGGTTCACCCTTGGTTAAGAATTTGGCTTTGCCCCTTGGTCATTGTGGTTATGTTATGGGGTTACTGTCTTGCTTATCGGAAAGTAATTTTCCACACCCTCAATTTTGGAGAGTGGAAGCAGTGAATGGCTTGGGGGTGCAATCTCCTCCAGTAGCTTTGGGGCGTGGCAGTAGACCAGTAATGGAACTAGCGTCAATTGAATCTGGTACATGAGGAACATATGTGGCTGCCTGATGGGAATATCTGAATGTGGTAGGTGAACTGGGATTTGCGGTCAAGGAGGTTGAAACATTGCAAACGTATGTGCTAGTGCTTAAAGAAAATGGACTGGCGGGCTGTTCAGTGAAAATGAAGATGGTGGGTTTAATTTATTTATAAAGTTGTTCAGTTTGGGGAATCCATCAAAAGACTTTGTGGTATATAGGGTAGTTACAGGACTCAAAAGGGTTTCAATGGTGCAGGCTGGCACTAGTTCTTGAAGGCTTTTGCAAGATACACTCAAGGTGTGTGCTTCTCATTTCAAGGTAAAGTTGTTTATTGCTGCCTTTGTGCTGGAATTTTTGTGGGCTATGATGGTAAGTCATCTGGTATGTGCTTCTTAGCATGGGGCAGTGGTTTGCCTTTCAAGGATGTAGTTTGGGGATATAATCATAACAGCTTCCTGGTGCACAAGCAAAAAAAAGATAAGCATGGCAGGGGATCTTTGGCTTATACAGGAGGCTTAAATGGTAGTTAGGAGACTGGAATAGATCCTTGAGGTCAGGCATCCTGTGCCTAGCCTTATTAGTGACTGTCCATGGTGAAGTTTTTTCAAGATATCAGTTACAGCGGATTCTCCAAATATATCTGGGCAACCTGGAAGTGGTCTGCTTTTAAAGGAAGCCAGGAGAGTGTTCACAAGTACAATTAGGTATAAGTGTAGACAGTAGAGTATGCTTTGACAATGGAGATATCCAGCATCTGAGATTAATGCTAGAGATGCTGTCCTTAATAGCAGAGGCTGTGGGCTCTGATCATATTGTGCTTGACACTGGCACCCCTTCATCAGAAGTATTGGCTCAGTATGCAGTAGTCTTACAGACATCCTTTGTGAGGTATTTAAAATACTTTGCATATTCAATTAGCATATCTAAGGTGTGCTATTTTGAGACAGTCAAGCGTCCATAATGGCTGAAAACAACACTTAACACTATGTTAGTGAGCTTTGAAGATACCCATTAGCACTTAAGTCAATAACTGAGCTTTGCAGATCTAGCCCTTAGAGATGTATTTTAGAAATCATTACCAGCCACTGCACCATTGTACGGTATGTCTAAAACTTCATAATATGTTCCATATCTTTCCTTTCATGATTGCTTGTGTAGGAAAGAGTGAGTTAAACTCTGACTCAGAATTACTCTTGTAAGGTAGAAGGTTCCATGTTTTTTTGTAATGAAAGACTAATTATTGCTTGTTAACCTGAACAATTACCTGTATGATTGTAGTTTTTCTTTTTCTTTTGTGAGATTCTGGTCCCTTATCAATGTTCTATGAAGACGTGTAGTCTGATTCAAATTTAGGAGCTCAACCTTTCTCCAAAGCTGTGAAATGACTTCACAGGCAGCAAATGGAACAGGAGCCACAAAGCAAACAAATAACCGAACCGTTTGACATAATATTAAAATACATATTGTTAATATATTTATTCTAAAATATACTTTCTTTAGATATTATACATTTCTGCTGTTTTTTCTTTTCGTTTTCATTGTTCGGTAAATGTAACAGAAAGCCTTTACCAATGTGTAAGAAAGCTTCTACATTCTAAATGATTTACTTCATGTTGTTTAGGATTTTGTACACATCTTGCTATCTACAGGGAAAATAAAGCATTTTGATAGTTTGTATGAAGTGGTTTAATGAAAGAAAAGATAATGCACCCCATGGATACTACTGAGACATCTTATGATGGATAAAAGGGACATTCATATTGGAAAAAAAAAACAGAATTCACATAAAAGTGTTAAAATCTCTTGTGAGTAAGAGACTGACAGTATAAAGCTTACTAACCAGTGAACACATTCATGAAGCTGCGATTTAAAGGCTTTTCATGTGTTGTCCTCCTAATTTATTTTATGTAACATTATTTATCTTAAATGTAGCATATATACAGATGATAACCAATATCTGAATTTTAAGCTATCCATCACAGTCTTGTTCTATAAAGGAAGTGAGCAAAAAGTGTAAAGGCAAACATGGCATTTGAGAAATATGTTTGTAACGGGTATTCCCCCACCCACTCGCAGATAATACTGTGGAGGTGTAGAAACATGCAAGGTTACGCAGGTGTGGTGCATTACCTGTTGGCTCACAGGAGGGCTGAGCTTCCGCCACGGGGAACCTGGGGTACATACATCCTATACATCTCTAGGTGCAATGCCTCCACCTGGGAGGGATCCCAACGGAGTGGGAGGAGGCCCTCACAGGAAACAACCACACAAAGCGAACGAATGTAAAACAGGACTGGCTTTACTGCATAACCAACTATATCTACATATATCATACAATAACATCATAACATCATCCTGCGCCACGGCGGGCACTAACCACACTGGGTGTCACGGCGGACACTAACCACACTAGGCGTCACGGCGGACGCTACCACCTCTAGGCGTCACGGCGGACGCTACCACCTCTAGGCGTCACGGCGGACGCTACCACCCACAATGTGACCCCACCCTGTGTCCAGTAACCCCCACCCAAATGTCTCGTACTCCCAGAGTCAAATACCACTGTGCATATGTGTGTGTGACTGCGCAGCCACTATGTTTGGTGATAGGCCTGGTTGGTGCACGTGAGTTGCAGGTTACCTGCCCGGGCTCCAGCCACGGGTACCGCGATATCAATCCGCACGATCCGACGTTGTCCTCCACACCGCGTGGGTTGAAAGTCCAGCGCGAACAATGTCTCTCCTAGTCTTAGGGTCTTTTGTGGTGTTCCGAGCCCAGAACCCACCTCGCAGGGCCGCACGGCTTCAGCACTGTGTCCCTGACTACTTGACCAAATAATGGGGCAGTGTCCCTATCTAGGGCCTGTCCCTAAGCTCCACAAGCTATTAGGTGGCTCAGGACCTAACTGGGACCTTGGGGGCTGCTGGCCTATGCAGAGGGTCACTGACCCCTGCACCCACCTCTTACCCCTAACTGGTCCGGATCCTGAGTGCCTGTCTCACTGCAAAACCCCGCGAAAAGTATCTCTCTTTCCCGGGCAAATCCCTTAGCCCTATTGGCTCCCTGGCGTCAGGTGTCACTGCCCCTATGCACCCTGGGGGCTGGCCGTCTATTCTCGCGCATGCGCGAGCTATCTGGGGCCTCCCGCGCTAGCTGGCCTCCTGCGCATGCGCGAACTAACTGTCATGGCGGCGCCCTGCTCCGCTAGCCGCCGGACCCTAACGACGCGATCGCGGCCTCGGCAACCGGCCCGATCGCGTCCCCGGCAACCGCCCGATCCCACCATGGCAACCGGCCGCACAGCAACACCGCGCGCTCGCAACGGGGAAGGAGGGGGCGAGTGCGCGAGGGGGACCTGGCTACATCCTCCCACTGGTGAAACTCCAACGTCCCCGCTTGGACCACATAACTTACTACTATACACAAACGTTATATAATAAAAATGCATCTGGTACGAATACAACTTAGCACATTGCATCAACTTTAAACAAGGTTACACAATTCTGTGAGCATCACAATCACAGATTGGATTTTGCTCCGAGACCACTGCTGAGCCTCATAATGGGGTGCCCCCATTTGATCATAGGTTACCCGAGTTGGAGGGTACCTGCCCCTTTGGCTCCTACGGAGTTGTTCTTCAGCAACTCCCTCTGGGGAGTAATAAGTACAGTCCTGAGGCTCAGCCTCTTCCCTTGAGGGGAGAAATGTCTCTGAACAGTCTCTGTTAGGCACAAAGCACGGGCTCTGTGGATCCAAAGGCTGGCCTGTTGGTGCCACCTTAGTAGGCATTGGCCTACGGGGCCCCTTACCCGTAGCTCCTCCGGGAGATGCCCCTTCTGTGGAATAGTCCCTTTGAGAGGGTCCCTCCATAGGGTCTTCAGGAGTTTCAGAGTGGGTCTCGTTATTTACAGTCTCTTGATAGATCGGACTCACCGTTGAGCGGTGTGGCCTGTATTTCTTCTTCTTCGTCTCCCACTTGGGGGATAGGGAGAAGGTGATTACGATGCCAAACCTTTACCCGGCCGTCTGTGTCTTTGATGCGATAGACCGGGAGGCCGGGCATCTGTGACTCTACCTCATATACGCCATCTCTCCATCGGTCTGCCAGTTTATGTTTTCCGGGGACTCCCAAATTACGAAGTAACACAGCGTCCCCAGGACGTAACTCTCGATACTTGACTTTGTTGTCGTATCGTCTCTTATTGCCAGCATTCAGTTTAGCTGTAGACTTTTCAGCCTGTTGGTAAGCTCGCTGCAAACTGTCCTTTAGCCTTTGCACATACTTGAAATGGGTAGCATTGTGTATCCCATCCGTTGAGACTCGAAGACGCACATCCACGGGGAGTCTTGCCTCCCGCCCAAACATGAGGAAGTATGGAGAGAACCCAGTGGACTCATGGCGAGTACAGTTGTACGCGTGTACCAACGTTTCTACGTGACGACTCCATTCTGTTTTCTGCGTTCCCTTCAGAGTTCCAAGCATGTCCAACAGGGTCCTGTTGAATCGTTCAAGCAAAGCATCTCCTTCGGGGTGGTACGGAGTCGTCCGGGATTTGGCGACGTTCAGCATTTTAAGTAATTCTCGGATCAGAGTACTCTCAAAATCTCGCCCTTGGTCAGAGTGGAGTCGGTTTGGAAGACCGTAATGAACGAAGAACTTTTCCCATAGCACTTTCGCGACCGTGATAGCCTTCTGGTCTTTGGTGGGGAAGGCCTGGGCATATCGGGTGTAATGGTCCGTGATGACCAGCACGTTACCGATACCTCGGCTATCAGGTTCGATACATAAAAAGTCCATACACACCAAGTCCATTGGACCAGAACTCTTCAGATGGGCCATGGGAGCTGCTCTGGTAGGCAACGTCTTGCGTTGAACACACCGGACACAACGGTGTTGTTCCACCGCTTCCCGCATCTTGGGCCAGAAGAACCGGTCTCGGACCAGCCCAAAAGTCTTCTCTACACCGAGATGCCCATGTTCATCGTGCAAGGACTTCAACACCAGGTATTGTAAGTTCTTAGGTAGAACTAGTTGTCTCCTATCCGGGTGATTGTGGTATTGCACCACCCGATAGAGCAAGCCATTGTCTATTTCAAATTTGTCCCATTCTCGCATGAGCAATGCCACCAAGTCATTGGGCGCACGTTTCAGAAGGGCTGGGTTCCTCTTTTCAACGGCGTGCCTGATGATACTAGCGACCGGATCTCGAATTTGGTAGTCTACCAGATCTTTCCACCGGAACACCTTGTCATGCGTGAGGTGCATCCCTTTTGGGTCGCAGTAGGCGGCAGGGACAGCCTGCGACTGGCATCCCAAGGAGTCAGCCACTCGTAACTCGGAGAAGGCCACTTGGTCATTAACTATGGCTGCAGTTTTACACATAGCCCGCACTCCGGGGCCGGGAAGTTCTTCCCATTCCTCGTCATCGGGGGTAGCGAGTAGTCCTGGCCTTCGGTAGAGGGCGTCCGCCCCAATATTCAATGGCCCCGGCTTATACTTCAGGGAGAAGCGGTAGTTACTGAGGGCAGCCTGCCATCTGTGGCCGGCTGCATCTAATTTGGCCGACGTATTGATGTACGTGAGGGGATTGTTATCCGTCCTTACTTCGAAGGTGACACCGTACAAGTAATCGTGAAGCTTCTCGGTGATCGCCCACTTGAGAGCCAGAAACTCCAACTTGTGGACGGGGTATCTCTGCTCAGTGGGTGTCAGACTGCGGCTGACGTAGGCTACAGGCCGAAGACCTTCGGGGTGCTTCTGATGCAGGACAGCACCCAGCCCATTGAGGCTGGCATCCACATGCAGGACATACGGTTGTTCTGGATCAGCATAGGCCAGCACTGGTGCTTCAGTCAGACTTTTCTTCAAGTTCAGGAAGGCCCGTTCACACTCAGGCGTCCACTTATCGCCAAACGGTTGACGGGCCGACGTGGCCTTTCTCCCAGTATCTTCAGGGTATATCTTCAGCAAATTGTTCAGGGGTTTAGCTCGACTAGAGTACCCTTCCACAAACCGACGGTAATACCCACAGAAACCGAGGAAGGACCGCAGTTCCGTGACATTATCGGGACGTGGCCAGTTCACCACAGCTTCTACCTTGGCTGGATCAGTAGCAATCCCCTGGGCAGACACGATGTGTCCCACGTAGGTCACCGAGGTGTGACAAAACCTACACTTGTCGAGTGATAGCTTCAACCCTTCTTGACCAAGACGATCTATCACCTTCAGCAGCCTCTCCTCGTGTTCTTCTAAGGTTTTCCCGAAGACAATAATGTCGTCCAGGTAAACCAGACACTCCCGGGGAATCATGTCTCCGATAGTCTTTTCCATCAGCCTTTGGAACGTAGCAGGCGCCCCACATATACCTTTGGGCATACGGGTGAATTGATAGAATCCCAGGGGGCAGACGAAAGCTGTTTTTTCCTGGTCTTCCGGCGTCATGGGCACCTGATAGTATCCTGATCGGAGATCAAGCACGCTAAACCAGTGACTCCCATTCAGCGCATTCAGGATCTCTTCAATGCGCGGAAGGTTGTATTGATCCGGGATCGTGCGATTGTTCAGTGTTCGGTAGTCGATACACAGTCGTACGGACCCGTTCTTTTTCCGCACCACCACTATGGGCGACGCGTAGGGTCCTCGCGATTCCGTCACAATCCCAGCGGTTTCCATGTCTTGTATGGCGTTCCTCACATCGTCCACATCCCGAGGGGCAAGGCGACGAGAACGTTCCCGGAATGGAATGGCATCACTCATCTGAATGGTATGCTGGGCACTGCGGCTGCACCCCACATCCATCTCGCTCGTGGAGAACACATGTCGTCGTTGCAGCAACTGGGTGGTCAACCGCTCTTTCCACTCTGTGGACAGCGTCGACTCGCCGAAATTGAAGTCCAGATCGACTATCCGCTCATGCGCGGCCGCCGCCTTCACCTGAGGCGTGGCTCCCACCGGGATGACCGGGTATATGCATCCCAACTTCTGGTCGACATCAAACTCCATCGGAAAGGGGGAGAGATTCTGCACATACACGTGGGTTCTAATAGGGATCTTGGCCGTCCATTCCCTTACTTCGGGTAGTACTCTATACCCTCGCTGAACCTCTTCTTCTTCAGGCTCACTCTCCAGCGAGAACAGTTGGTCGTTCTGGTCTCGTTCAGGATAACAACACCAGACGGCCATCTTTTGCACTCCCCCTGGTAATATGGTCGTCAGTCCTCGTTGACGATTGTAGAGGTCTCCATTACGCTCCAAGGCATATATCCGATGGCACTCCTCTCGTAAGACGGGGTCTAGGAGCGAATCGGCCAGCGGCAGCTCGTTGGTCTCTTTCAAGTAAGCTCGAATTATAGCTTGCACTATGTCCGCATTGGTTCCCAAGATGATGGGGTATTTACAATGGTCGTGGGGCTCCGGGCATACCATGGCCGCTACCTGCATAGGGTGCTTCTTGCCGGTGTTCAGTTGGAGTATGTCCAGCTGGACCCTTGCAATCCCATCGATGGGGTAGTCTTCATTACTCAATCCCCTAACCTTCATATGTTCAGCCGGCCTCAGAGGGCAGTGTTGAAGGTGCTGGTCATAGAACTTGCGATATATTATGGTCACTTGTGACCCGGTGTCCAATAGGGCCGAGGCGTATATCCCTTCTATTACCACGGGCATGATGGCCGCGGGGCCCACTTGACTGCAAGCTTCACCGGGGGAGGCGTCCTCACTGGGGCCAGCGTCAGCAGGAGAATCCGTGGTTCCCTGAGGGGCGTTCACCTCAGGCCCGACGGTCTGGGCTTGGCATACCATCGATCGGGCTATGCTTCGTTGGTCGGGAGGTTTTTCTTCCGGTTGGTCCTCCTTCTCCGGACAATAGTACGAGATGTGGCCCTTCTTCCCGCAGTTGTAGCAAGATACCTCACGGCGGTCCGGACGACCCGTATACGTGGATGAGGACCGCTCAGAACTACGACTTTCCCGAACAGACGACTTGGGGGTCGTTTCCTCCTCTGGTGTGAAAGGTTTCTTACTCTTTGGGGCCGAGGGGGCCACAGGGTCATTCTTGAGGGTAGTTTTGGATTTCTTTGATTCATGGAAATGGCGCTGCACTTCATGGTCTCTTATGTAATCCATTAGTTCCCCGTATTTAGGGGATACTGCCGCGATCGGGGCGGCCCGCATCATTATAGCTATGTTGTGGTCAGGCAACGACCCCTTGAGTAGCTGTTTGAACCGGTATCGGTCTGCTTCGGCCACGGAAATGATATGCTTGTCCAGGAGGGTGCCCAGGGACAGCTGTAGGTCACAAACGAAGGCAGATAAATCTTGTCCTTCACGTTGTCGGAGGGCTTTGAATTGAGCCAGTAGCTCATCTTCGTCGTCTTTTCTGGCAAAGGATTTAATTAGCATTTCCACTAGTTCCTGGGCAGTAACTTCTCCTTCCACGCTCCGGTGCGCTCGCACTAACCGAGCGGCGGGGCCTCGGAGGCACTCGACCAGTCTTTGTCTCTTGCTGGCTTCAGAACACGACCACTCCTCTATGATTTGAAGCGTATGGTCCCTCCATGCCTCGATCCCCTCTTCTCCCGTGGGCGTCGACAGAATCCCAGAGAAGGCCTTGAGTTTCCGGTAGTTCTGTGTTTGCGTCGAAATGGTTACAGCTTCGGCTAGTTGGGAGACTATCGTGTTCACGTCAAGATTCCCACTAAGGGTCTGACTACTGCTCCCCGTTCCTACGCCAGGCATGGTTGGGGTCCCGCCAGACCGTTGATCAGGGTTGGGTGGGATGAGCGGGCTCCGGGCCGAGCTGGCGGTACCTCCTAATCCGCTTGGGGTGAAAGAGACCCTAGGGGGGTCCACTCGGCGAGGCGTACTGGTCACTCGTTGGCTCGGGTGTAATCCCGTACTAGTGGACGCTTCTTCAGGAGATTGGGAGTCAGCGTAGATCATGCGGCAGTCCTCCGCGGAGGGCTCGGGTAGGTTTAATACATGGGGGGCCGTTTCTAAGCATATGTCACTCATGGTGTACAGGAGACAGGTGATCCCCCGGCCAGCAATATCCAGTTTATAGTCTATCACCCAGGCGGTGGCCAACCCCGGGCAACTTCTTACTTGCGTGCGCACTGTAGATAAGTCTGTATCCATTGCTACCCCGGTCACTGCAACCGCGCGTCTTGGGGATACTTGGTGCGCTAAGGCCCAGGCATAGACATCCTGTGGTGATGGCACGGACATGATAAAAATATGAATCGGGCAATTTAGAAAAAAAATTGGAACAGGGCACCCCAGGACTTGATCTCAGCAGCGCCTCCAAATGTAACGGGTATTCCCCCACCCACTCGCAGATAATACTGTGGAGGTGTAGAAACATGCAAGGTTACGCAGGTGTGGTGCATTACCTGTTGGCTCACAGGAGGGCTGAGCTTCCGCCACGGGGAACCTGGGGTACATACATCCTATACATCTCTAGGTGCAACGCCTCCACCTGGGAGGGATCCCAACGGAGTGGGAGGAGGCCCTCACAGGAAACAACCACACAAAGCGAACGAATGTAAAACAGGACTGGCTTTACTGCATAACCAACTATATCTACATATATCATACAATAACATCATAACATCATCCTGCGCCACGGCGGGCACTAACCACACTGGGTGTCACGGCGGACACTAACCACACTAGGCGTCACGGCGGACGCTACCACCTCTAGGCGTCACGGCGGACGCTACCACCTCTAGGCGTCACGGCGGACGCTACCACCCACAATGTGACCCCACCCTGTGTCCAGTAACCCCCACCCAAATATCTCGTACTCCCAGAGTCAAATACCACTGTGCATATGTGTGTGTGACTGCGCAGCCACTATGTTTGGTGATAGGCCTGGTTGGTGCACGTGAGTTGCAGGTTACCTGCCCGGGCTCCAGCCACGGGTACCGCGATATCAATCCGCACGATCCGACGTTGTCCTCCACACCGCGTGGGTTGAAAGTCCAGCGCGAACAATGTCTCTCCTAGTCTTAGGGTCTTTGGTGGTGTTCTGAGCCCAGAACCCACCTCGCAGGGCCGCACGGCTTCAGCACTGTGTCCCTGACTACTTGACCAAATAATGGGGCAGTGTCCCTATCTAGGGCCTGTCCCTAAGCTCCACAAGCTATTAGGTGGCTCAGGACCTAACTGGGACCTTGGGGGCTGCTGGCCTATGCAGAGGGTCACTGACCCCTGCACCCACCTCTTACCCCTAACTGGTCCGGATCCTGAGTGCCTGTCTCACTGCAAAACCCCGCGAAAAGTATCTCTCTTTCCCGGGCAAATCCCTTAGCCCTATTGGCTCCCTGGCGTCAGGTGTCACTGCCCCTATGCACCCTGGGGGCTGGCCGTCTATTCTCGCGCATGCGCGAGCTATCTGGGGCCTCCCGCGCTAGCTGGCCTCCTGCGCATGCGCGAACTAACTGTCATGGCGGCGCCCTGCTCCGCTAGCCGCCGGGACCCTAACGACGCGATCGCGGCCTCGGCAACCGGCCCGATCGCGTCCCCGGCAACCGCCCGATCCCACCATGGCAACCGGCCGCACAGCAACACCGCGCGCTCGCAACGGGGAAGGAGGGGGCGAGTGCGCGAGGGGGACCTGGCTACATGTTTTAATCAGATTAAAGCTTCCATTCAATAAATAGTGCTTGAATGGCAGTTAGGGTGTTTCAAACTTTAGCACCTTTTAAGACATCTGGGCTAATTGCTCAAAAAGGAAGCTTCACCTGTTTTTTTAAAGTAAAGGTCAAAAGATATAAAAATGAAATCATTAATCCTTCCTGAACAAGAAAATGTATTTTACAACTCATTTTCAAATTTATACAAATTTCCATATAAGGACTAAGCAAAAATTAGAACAATTAACTAAAAACACAGTACACTGTACTTTTTAAATAAGCTTGTTGTGTCAAATCTTACATTCTTAAATAACTAACATTTAAAAGTGGGATGAGTGCATTTAAAACAAGGGGGGGGTCACAAACCTCCAAACAGTTGTTTACCAATTTAAATTACAAACACACACAACCCAAATCCACCACACAATATATATATTTCTGTCAAAAGGAGGGTTACTTGGATTCTGACTCCTCTGGTTTTAAGATCACTCATCCCACTTTTAAATTGCAGTTTTTGTTTTGCAGCTGTTATTGACCAGTCTAATAAGACAGTTTTCCTTCCATTAGAGAGGTTAGGAGAGCTTTTTGAGGTACAATATTGTTAGGAATCGTAAAAATGTGAGATACTGTACCTTGGCATGGTTTGCATGCTTAAAATGTTAACATGTTTTGGCCAAAGAATTTAACTAAATGACCCTCACTCATGAAAAGAAAAACAGAGAAGTATTTCACTATATAATTTGTCATCTTGGATGTATGGTAGCACTGAGGATTTTTGTCTTTTGTTATACAGATGAATGTATGGTTATGCATTTAGGAAACAAGAAAAAGAAACTGCTTACAAATTAAATGGAGCACACATAGGTGTATTCTTGATGGAGAAGGATTTAGTAGTGCTTCTAGACAGCAGGTTTAGCAATTGTACCACATTTCGGACAGTTGCTGCAAAGGCAAACAATCTTATCTTGCATTAAACAGGGAATGGATGAAAGGGTAGAAAGTATAGTTATGCCGCTGTATAAAGCATTAATAAAACCACGCTTTGAATATGGAATACATTTTTGGGCACCTCTCCATAAAAAAGACATTAAGGAACTAAAAAAAAGTTCGAGAAGAGCCACCAAATTAATAAAGGGGGTGGAAAATCATATTTATGAGGAGAGGCTAGCTAAATAAGTTATTTTTTTGACATTACAAAATAATTGCTTCCGTACAGCACACAGTGTTATTGGGTTAACAAGTCTAAGGCATCTTAAGAATGATGTTTAATGTTACACCAAAGAGGATCAGAAGTTCAACCCACACAATCTCTGTTATGCAGGACTGCAGCTCAAGCAGTATGAGCTGATGGCGAGTACCACTTTAACAGTATACTTTGTTTTGAGCTGTTCTGCTCATTGATTGCTCCGCTCATACTTGTACAAAGCATTTTACCATCTAAATAATTAAAATATATGCTGTGATAATATTACTGCTACAGTAGTACTACTACTACTACTACTAAGAAGCGTGTGTACAGAGCTCCCAAACATTTGCTTTGAAATCAGGTTTATTGTTTTCTGATTTAATTTCACTTGATATATTTTGGTGTGGGAACTGTAGGGGAATACACTGTGTGTTTTATAGAGAGTTTGGGGTTTATTTTGGTGTTTAAAAACCGTTTTTTGTTTTCACCCAGGAGCTGCAGTGATTCAACCCAGCACAGCTGTACTTTGGCTGGGCTGGTAACTGCAGCTTCAACCACTCTCCCCTCCCCCACCCCCACCACTGGTTGTTTGGTTTTCTTACTCACTTTTATTTAAAGTTGATTTGTTTTTCATTTGGATCTGGGAGCTCTGTGCTTTTAAAAATAGTAATACTATTGTGCAGCTTCTTGCTAGGGAGAGAGGAATTAATAAGGGAGGGAAAGGAAAAAACTGCAGCATTTTAAAGGCTGACTTTTTTCCTCCCTTAGCAGAGAGGTAGTTAATTTGTTCTTAAAGGGACAGCTTCTCTCTGCACCTCTCTCCCTGGGCCCTACCTGCTCCCCTGACCTAGAGGCTTTTCAATATCATGCCTATGGGGAGGAGAGATAGTAGGTCTACAGGGGCTGCACCCGGTCACCGGACCCCAAGACCTAAGGTACCTAAAGTCCCTAGGAGCACTAACTATGGCCACAGCCATCAGCTTGGTGCATCAAAGTGCCCTGGCCGCACCTCCCCCAGCTCCTGCTGGTAGCTTAACCCCTGCAGCCCCAGTTACATCATGGGCGCAGGTGGCAACTGCAGGTATTAACCCCAGCAACAACAACGCTGGGGCCAAACCATGTCTAAGCAGGAAGCATGGGGTGAGGTGCCCAATATAACCTAGCCTAGGCATTGAGGCTTATGTCAGGGCTGTGGCGGATGTAGTAGGTCCCTCTTCAGTGATGGCAGCCAGCAAGATGTACGGGAGGGACGTTTTCTTCCTCCGTACGCTGGCTGCCACCCACACCCTTGTGCAGAGGGGCATTGTTGTAGGGGGGACCTACATCCCCATTGAACCCATGGAAGGGTTGGGCACTAGGATAATTCTTTATAATGTGCCCCCCTTCCTCACAGACAGCCTCATGCGCGCCCCCCTGCAAGCCCTGGGAGATATTAAGTCTCCTATAACAAAATTACCGCTGGGCTGCAGGGAGAGGCGGCAGGTACAACTGCTGCTGCCAGGGAGCACAGAGTCTGCGGAGGGGTCCTTTGGGGTGCCCTATGAGGGCATCATGTACACTGTGTACTATGGCACGGAGGAGGTTAGGTGCTATTTGTGCAAGGAGCTGGGGCACGCTCGCAGGAGTTGCCCCAAAGGGAACAAAAGACCTATCCCAGCTCCTGCACCCACTCCTCCCTCTGCCAAGACACCCTGTACCACTGTGCCCACCACAGCATGGCCCTCGAGGGCTCAAGTCCCCCCTAGGGCCGTAGGAGATGTCGCTGCCCCATCTCGGACAGTGATGTCTGCACCTCTCCCCAAAAACCAGAGGGAGAAGAAAAAGACCACCCTGGTACAGCCACCCTCTGTTGTTGCTGTCTCCCCCCAAGAACACCCTACCCCCAATGTAAGCACTGTACAAGGTCTTCTTCAGCTCGGATCAACTGGTCCAAGTGCTCCGGCCTTTTGGTGGGTCCCTTACAGGTAGACTCCTTGCCCCCCATGTTTCGTAATGTCTCGTGGGGGTGCGATACTCTCAAGTATCTGGGAGTCTACCTGTCTGCTGCGGGGATCCAGCCCCAGAAAACTTCAGTGATCTTGAAGAACGAGTCATCGCTCTTCTGGTGTCGTGGGCATATCTGTCGAAAATGCTTTCCCTCGGGGGAAGGACTCTGGTGATCAACCAACTGGTGGCCAGTCAGCTGTGGCACCGGCTGATAGCCATGGGTCCAACTCCTGAATTTGTCAGTAAGATCAGTAAGATCCAGAGGAAGTTACTGGACTTTCTGTGGATGGGGAAGCATTGGGTCTCTGTGGGTGTTGCATGCCTCCCCCTGGAAGAGGCCGGACAGGGAGTGGTTTGTGTCCCCAGAGTGGTCCGCCCCCAGATACACACTTTCCGCCTCCAATATCTGCAGAGATATCTATTCGCAGATCCGTCTCCGCAGTGGTGCCAGCTGGCGACCAGTTTCTTTCACCAGCTGCGCAATATGGGGTATGTCCGGCAACTGTTTATCATCAAGCCCGAGGGGTTAGGTAGAGACTTTTCTGTGCTGCCGGCATACTACCGGGACTTACTAAGGGCCTGGAATGGACAGGCGGCGGAGGTTGGTTTACTCGCCGAGTCCCTGCTGTTTAATCCAGCAGTGAGGGCTCAGATGTTGGATTCACCCTATATCCGCCGCCAACTAATCCTGGCGCAGGTGACCAGAGTCGGGGATCTCCTGGACTGCAGACAACGAGACTGGGTAGGGGCAGAGGTGCTCACGCACTGTATGGGTCTGCCTACTGCCCGCGTCCCTCGTCATCTGATCCAGGAGATTAAAGATGCCATCCACCCCGACTCACGCACCTTCATCGAGGGAGTATTGCAGACCGGAGAGCCCTGCCCACCTATCACCCCCAGCTCTCCGGATCTTTGCGTGGAACCAAAGCCACGACAACCCCCTCAAGCTCCTCTCTCCCCCAACCTCAGAAGGTTGGGGGACATGTCCCCGTCATGTTTCCGTGGCATACCAAAAAAAGGCCTGTACTCTCTCGTGCCTTGCCCTTGTCGCCTGCCC
Source organism: Ascaphus truei (assembly GCF_040206685.1). Classification (NCBI taxonomy): domain Eukaryota; kingdom Metazoa; phylum Chordata; class Amphibia; order Anura; family Ascaphidae; genus Ascaphus; species Ascaphus truei. Next base: position 113,149,859 of record NC_134487.1, read on the forward strand.
TGATACCATCGGGAGGCGAGTACTTCCTGCAAACGAGGGCGAGAGGCCCCGGTGGAGGGAACTCTATTCGGAGTTGGTTCCCCGTCCCGCCGGGGATATGAGTTGGAGAGTCCTCCACGGTGCACTGAGCACGGGAGAGTACTTGGCCCACTTCACGGACTCCCCCGCCACCTGCCCCTTCTGTGGCGAGCGGGAGTCCGTGTGCCATATTTATTTTAGCTGTGCCAGTCTGCAGCCCCTCTTATCCACCTTGAGGGGCCTTCTCCTGCAGTTCTGGCTGCACTTTTCCCCTCGCCTTTTTATTTTTGGGTGCCCAGTGTCCCGGGAAAATAAGCCTAGGGATCTCCTTGTCAACCTGCTCCTGGCATTGGCTAAGCTAGCCATTTATAAATCCAGGAAGCAGTGTTTGGAGAGGGAGGTCCCAACAAACATCATGGCCATGTTCCGGGCGCTGGTGCACTCCCGTATCCGGGCAAATTACACGTACGCCGAGTCTACTGGGATGGTTTCAGATTTTGCCTCCCAATGGGCATCAGGCGGGGTGCTCTGCTCGGTATCCCCTACTCTGGATTATTTTGTATTGACCCTTCATTTTTAGTGCACTTTATTTTATTTACAGTGCACTTGTTGTTGGTTTAATTTTTATATTTGTTTGGCTGGTTTTTCTTTGTTCTACTTGGCAACAAGAAGAATTGCTGTTCAACTGAGCCGGCCAATCAGTAAAACCAGATCAAAATAGACTACTACTACTACTAATACTACTACTACTACTACTACTACTACTAATAATAATAATAATAATAATAATGGTATTTAGCCTTTTGTGTTTATGATTTGTTTTGTTCATGAAAATTCAAAATAAATGGGACTTGCCTTGCACACCGGATACAAAAAAACCATATAGCAATCTATGGATGTTGCAGTCATTCCTCAATGACAGGATTCAATTTAAACTGCCACTAATATAAATCTAGGCATTAAAAAAATGATGTTAAATGCACACTATAAATGAAAAAAGGGTGTTTTATTATTATTATTATTATTAACAAGAGACCAGATGCACAACATTTCTGGGTAAATACAACCCCTTCATCAGGTGTAAACTCGTTGTGCCCCTGGTCTATGGTTAATAATAATAACCACTCACTCATGACACACTCTTTCTTCACTTGCTTTCAGGTACCTTTTGACACCTCTAGCCATAAAACACATCCATACCGGGGGAAGGACCAGCATAGATAACATTCCAAGAGACACTGTTTTTAAGTACACCCTTGCTTCATTCATTGTAACATCGCAGGAAGAAGAGATCAGTGTATCTCGAAAGTTCTCACAAATAAAAGCATTTCGTTAGCCACAGAACGGTATCATCTATTTATTTTTTGATTATTGAAGCTCGGCTAACACGGTACTGATACCTCTACATATACTGCTGCGACACACTTTATTCGAGCAAATACCCAGTATGTACCTGGCAGATACCTGGAATGCGCCGCTCCTCACCTCTGACAAGCCCCGTTGCATTTGCCTTCCCAGCCTGGGTTCATGCCTGGCTGATGGGCGGCTGATCTGTTAAATGATAATGATTAGGATTTAATAGGCTGCAATGCTTCGCGTGTCTACCAGATGGCATAAATTCATGAATTGTAATGCAGTACATATATATATACTGTGCAGTATTGCAGCCAGCGGGAATAAAATGCTTCAATCCCTGCCTGGAAAATAACTCAATGCACTCGGGCAGAAAACAGTCACAAACCTCAATACACCCGGGTATACCCGAATTCGTGGGACTAGCCGAGCTCGAATAAAGTGTGCCGCCAGTGTATATATATATCTATAGTTGCATATATGTATATATGTATATATATATATAGTTGCATGATGAAGCCACTGTACAAATGAATGGGTGAAGGGTGGGTATCGGGCCAGTGTGGCTTAACCCCTTAATTACCTTTGCGGTTATTATCCGATAAGGTGTTTAAGGGGTTAATTGATATCTGAATGTAATTGCAATGTATTGGCTTTGTATTGGCTATGTATTTTGTGGGCAACGAAAGACCAGGATGTTGCTGGCGACGGGGGCTTCTTATTGATGAGGTCAGTAGTACTTAATTTATTTGAATATGCTAGTGAATGTGTTTAATAATGGGCAAATAATCTATTATCCCTATCTGGATAATAGTTATTTTGCACATTATTGTACTGTAGGTATTGGGGGGGGGGGGAGGGGTGTATGTATTGAATGTATAGGCCAGGTTTATTTTTTTTACATTCAGGGTTTGTTCCGTGGTTCTGCGTGAGACCTCTGGAGACCACCTGCAGTCTCCTCGGGTATCTCACGGGTATCAGGCTGGTGGTTCCACGGGTGACACCTGCGGGGATGAAGCGGTGGCCTCACATCTGTGGGGGCACCGCAGACCCGTAGTCTGCGGGGATGAAGCAGTGGTCCCACATCCGTGGGGGCACCGCGGACCCATAGATGCAGGGATGAAGTGTGGTTCCACATCTGTGGGGGCACCGCAGACCCATAGTGAGCACTCGTGAGTTCCCCAGACCCCCGTGAGAACAACCCGAGGCCCCGCAGACACCTGTGGGTCTGACCCGGGGCTCCCAGACATCCACGGGCCTACCGTGGGGACCCAATTGTGGCCCACGGTGTCCAAAGGAGACCACCTGGGGGCCATGGCGCTTGGCGGGATCCACCAACAGGCCTCTAGAACTTGTTTGAAACAAGCTGCTGGTACCCTGTAGGTCTGTCAGGTGCCCCGCCAGCCCGCCGGGGACTCGCGTGGGGCTGTGTTATGAACCCTGTTTGTAAAAGGATAAATCATGTATTGGGGGGACACAGGGGGTGGGTAATGTATTTAATAAATAGAATGATGCTTATTATGGGGCTGTGTATTGTTTTTATTGTGGGTACTGGGGGTGGGGGTATTTTCCCCAACGGTATGTGGGTAGGCCTCCCTTGTGGGTAGTGGGTGAGGGTGGTTAGGCCTCATGGGGTGGGGGGTTAGTGTGGGAGGGTATGTAGGTGTCCCGAGTGATGGGTGAGGGTGGGTTAACCCCTTAATGACTGTAGCGGTTAATAACCACTATGGTGATTAAGGGGTTAGGGGACATTACATTGGATGTTTTCATTCTTGTGTCTGTTTTGCAGCAGCGGAGGGGGCATGGGTAGGATGAAGAGGAGGATGGCCTTCATCGTGGCAGCTGGAAATGGGTGAGTGCTATTGTATTTAATGTATTTATTGTTGTTTATGTATTTTAAATACACAGGGGGTGTATGTTGTTTATTGCAATGTTTATTGGGGGCAAATGTCTCCAATAAACATGCTATTCTGCCTTAACCCCTTCATTTCCTTAGCGGCTATACGCTATGGTAATGAAGCAGCATTTATGTATTTTAATAATATTGTGCGGAAGCAGGGGGTCCCCTGAGTTGAACCGCATTGATTTGTGGCTCAGAGACCCCCTGCTTCCCGAGTTACAGGCCCCGTTTTGGGGCATCGGTTACAGTGTCGCCGCCATATTTATAGCGGGCACGGCGCAAATGGGGTGCTATAAAGTTGGCGGCGACACTGCCACCCGATGACACATACCGGGGCCTGTAACTCGGGAAGCAGGGGGTCCCTGCTCCACAAAGCAACGCGGTTCATCTCAGGGGACCCCCTGCTCACAGTACACTATTATTAAAAATACATTCATGCTGCTTCGTTACCGTAGCACATAGCCGCAAAGGTAAGGAATGAGTGTTTATTTATATATGTGTTTTACTCATAGTGTAGATGTTCAGAGGGTCTCCGGAGCTGAACCGCTTTGGTTTTAGGTCCGGGGACCCCCTGCTTCCCGAGATACAAGGCCCCTGTATCGGCAGACTGAAGGATTGATTTGAAACGGAAAGGCGGTCATTTGGTGAACCCTGGGAAGCAGGATCTGTGCTGATCGATCACGGGAGAACTAATCGATTGTCAGCTAAGATACCAGGAGGCATCCCCTTATCCCCACCCCATCCAATCATCCACAGAGGAGAAATCATCTAATCAGAATTGGAGACTAGATGTGAGTGTGTCTCCTCCTAGAAGTGAATTTTTATTGTCTACCCCTCCCCCCCCTCCCCATAAATGAAGAAGTGAATTGCATATAACCTTTGTGTTGTTTTTTCACTGTGGTTCCCCTTTCTTCCCTTCAATTTCATACGTCCTAAATGCCGTGGAGACACAAGCGGAGCAACGCGCCTGAGGACCCTTCCCCTTTTTTCTATCTTTTACAATGTGAATGTGAAAAAATATATATTGGTCATACTATTAGACCTGTAAAGTGCAGAATAGCAGAACATGTACGATTAATTAAAAAGAAGGATCTGCTACATCCAGTGGCCAGACATTTCTCTATTTGCCCAAGGGGAGGAATAGAGATTTTCTCATACTCTGCCATTGAGCATATACCTAATCATCGCGGATAGAGAAAATAAATTAAACAAACAAGAAATATACTGGATATACACCTTGGATACCCTTCATCCCCTAGTTATTAAAATGGATTGGGAGCTTAAACACCTTTTGATGGTTTGAGTTTTCCAATGAGGGGTATCCAAGGTCTATTATGTATAATATATATATATAATCCAGAGAGAGGTCCTAAAGTCAAGACAGGTCAGTACACAGAAGAGATAAGCAGCAGAGGGTTAAAGTGCAACAGGAACAAGGCAAGGCCGGGACGTGGGAACACAAGGCTACCATGAACTATGTTCAGCCAAAGAATGAATGGAAAGGCTGAGCATATATAGGAGAGCTGGACGAATAGGACTGAGGGGAAAGCGGAGGCGCAGCCTCCACAGAAGCAGGGATAGGCTGCAAGGTGCAGGAGACAGGTGGGAGAGAGATTAGTGTTGACACGCAGCTGGGGAGCGGTGAACGTGTGCCAGGTGTGCGCGCAGTGCGGGGTGGCCGCATGGTACAAGAAGAAGGGCGGAGCCAAGGTCTGTGTGATACTTGAAAGCCCTCTGTGGGCACGCACACTCTATAAGGTGCGTGGGGGCTGTACAGCAGAATTCAAGGAGGAAGCGCACCGCGAGGAACACTCTCTCTGACCGCTTGCAGCGGGATGCTGTATAGCAGGAGGCAAGGAGGAAGCATGCCGCGAGGAACACGCTCTCTGACCGCTTGCAGCGGGATGCTGTGCAGCAGGAGGTAAGGAGGGATCACACTGCAAGGGACATGTTCCCAGATTCCTTACAAAACTGGTACTGTACCTACTGGCTACAGTATTTGCAATTCAGTGGCAGGATACTACAGTAACATACTCCAATGTCCTCATATAAACTCAACAGTAGAAACTGTCCATATGGGACACCCTGGAACAGGGTGCGACTATGGCAACTCAAGGCATGTAATAAAGTGTTATGTGAATGTGGTTTACGATAGATATCAGTAAAACTTTCATGCCTAGATCCACGTATAAATATAGATCTAGAAAATGTATGTGGTGGTGATGTTGATGGTGTGTGAATGTAAGATTAAATGGATTAGTGTTTAAAAGATCAATGAATGAGTGTAATTGAGTGATGGTGCCATTCCAGACAATGAGCAAGTCATCAATGTAGCGATAATAATTAGTGATGAAGTGACAATAGGGGTTTCTATCGCCAAACACGTGGGACTGATCCCATCACCCCAATGAAGAGGTTGGCATAGATAGGCGCAAAACATGAACCCATTGTGGTCCCACGTGTCTGGAGATAGAACTGCCCATCGAACATAAAATTGTTATGGGTGAGGAGAAACTGAATGGTACACTGGCGACACACTTTATTCGAGCTCGGCTAGTCCCACGAATTCGGGTATACCCGGGTGTATTGAGGTTTGTGACTGTTTTCTGCCCGAGTGCATTGGGTTATTTTCCAGGCAGGGATTGAAGCATTTTATTCCCGCTGGCTGCAATACTGCACAGTATATATATATACTGCATTACAATTCATGAATTTATGCCATCTGGTAGACACGCGAAGCATTGCAGCCTATTAAATCCTAATCATTATCATTTAACAGATCAGCCGCCCGTCAGCCAGGCATGAACCCAGGCTGGGAAGGCAAACGCAACGGGGCTTGTCAGAGGTGAGGAGCGGCGCATTCCAGGTATCTGCCAGGTACATACTGGGTATTTGCTCGAATAAAGTGTCGGTGCAGTATCTAATAAAAAATCAATGCGTGCTGGGGAAAGTGTGGCAGAAGCTTCTAAAAAGTGTTGTGTAGCAGTGTGACCGTGTTGATGTGAGATAATGGTGTATAATGATGAAACATCTAAAGTAACCCATAAGTAATGAGGTGCCCATGTAAAATCAGATAAAAGTGAAAAAACATGCGAAGTGTCTAATAAATAGGAAGGGTGAAGAAACCATGGGTTGCAAGAAATGATTAATGAAATGAGATAAGTACTCCCCCAGTGACCCTATACTGGATATGATTGGCCTGCCAGGGGGGCAGTCAAGGGACATGAATTTTGGGTAAATGATGGAAAATAGGTAATATAGGATGATTATAATGTTAATATTCAAATTTGTGAATGGAAAGAACTTGAAGATCTCTCCCTATGTCCAGTAACTCATATAGTTCAAAAAGGAACTGATTAGTAGGATTAGATTGCAACAATACATAAGAATCATGGCCATTTAGTTGATGTAATGCTTCTTGGTTGTAATACAGATAATCTAGAACCACAACAGCATCCCCTTTAATCAGCATTTTTGATGACAATAGAGCTATTCTCCTTAAGGGCTTTCAACACCTCGCATTCTTCCCTGTCGAAATTATTTGAATGTTGCTTAGTTCCAGTCATTGTAATAATGCCTTTAGAAAGGACTAACAGATCCTTTTCTACGGCTGCTTGAAATACATGAATCGCATGTCCTTTCAAAAATATGGGACAAAAATTGGATTTGTTCTTTAATCCAGAGTCCTTTCTTCCAATAAATAATTGTATTTGATCATCTTGGTCAGGGCGATCATCCAATTATGTATCCAAAAGATGGCATTGATCTTTAAAACTAAATCAGTTGTTCACATCAAATATGGGGATTGTGTCTGATTCTTTTAATATATTGGTGGGATTTATCTCTGAATCTTGCTGGTTCATTGTATTTTGGTTCCCTGATGAAAAAATATTTGTGTTCACTTCTTTTTGTTTGAAAAACCTTTTTAGTGTCAGTTAGCTGGTAAATGTATCCAGATCAACTATGGTTGCAAATAGATCTAAATTTCTATCAGGTGCAAAAGGTAAGTCCCAAATTTTGAAGTTTTAGTTCCGATTGGCTTAATGTATATTTGGAAATATTGATAACATTAGTGTCCAACAGATGACAGAGAAGTCCAATGCTACATCCAACATTTTGTCTGGGCTCAGGGGTTCCCAAAAAGAGCTTTCTGGTTTTTGTGTTCCGTTAACCTATTCTCAGCTGTTTCAGCTGTTGGAGGTTAGTGGCTCCTCCTTCCCAGGTTTTAAGCCCGCCCCTCCCCACCTCCCAAGTTAGTGGGTCCTTTCATTCTACTGGATATAGATCCAATGTGGTCTTTCTCCCTCCTAATAGAGGTAAATGAGAATTTTAATCCTAATAGAGGTATATTAATATTTTATCTGGTAGTGTTAGGACTTGCGAACAGGGTCTGCCTTGTCGTGGCTCGCAAGCTTACAACGCTTTGGCCAAAGGGTTAAACTCAATGACCCTTTTTGAAGAGAATATATATTTTACTGTGTATTTTTGTCATGTTGGATGTAGCATTGGACTTCTTTGTCGTCTGTTGTATACATATACCCCGCTCAATAACACTCCTTTTTGACACTTATATACATATATATATTTGTGGGGGCTCAGGGGTTCCCAAAAAGAGCTTGCTGGGGGTCTGTGTTTTGTTAACATTAGTGTCCTCAATCTTTAGTACCTCCTTTTCTTTGCTGGTGACAACCACTAATTTATTCCTGGATCTTCTTCCCTTTTTGCGTCGTTTTTTGATGGTGGATGACATGATGTTGTAGTGTTAAGGGATTGTAGGTTTCCAGGCAGGCGTGTTTGTTCCACTGAAGAAGCCCCAGTAATAGGACTCATTACTCTATTTTCAAGACATTTAGATATATAAATTCCTTGTATGAATATAGGTAGGTGCAGTATTGATTAAGGGGGTGTTTTTTTTTTAAAGTTGAACAGCTTTTCGAGTTAAAATACATATAAATCCAAAAGCATTTTGTTCTAGGATTATGTTGTCCTTCATACACATCCTAAATATGTGAAAGAACCGTTAACATTTGTCCTCATCTCACAAGTTTATAGTCTAGTAGTGGAATCCTATTATTTTGTTGATATAAAAATATGACGGCTGAAAAAATGAGTAGCATAAGGGGCAACAGATGCATGGTCTACTGCACAAATGGCAAATGGAGAGATATAACAGAAACAAATGGAAATTGACATCTAAATTCACATGCATTCTTAAGTAAAAGCCCATGACAAAGCTTAAATTCTGATATCCTTATTATTATTTCATGAAGCTTCAACGGGATAGCAGCATCAATCATTTTTCTAGTTTGCCATTAAACAGAATTACAGAATTGTTATCATCTCATTAGAGAATGAGGGTATGAGGGAGATACAGGGGGTGAAATGAGAGAGATGGGAGATGAGGGGGTGATATGAGGGAGATGCAGGGGGGTGATATGAGGGAGATGGGAGATGCAGGGGGTGATATGAGGGTGATGTGAGATGCAGGGTGTGATATGAGGGGGATGGGAGATGCAGGGGGGTGATATGAGGGTGATGGGAGATGAATGGGGGGTGATATGAGGGTGATGGGAGATGCATGGGGTGGGTATATGAGGGTGATGTGAGATGCAGGCGGGTGGGTATATGAGGGTGATGATGAAGGGTGCTGGGAGAAATATGATGATGATGATGATGATGATGGGTACTGGGGGAGATATATGAGAATGAGGATGAGGGGTGCTGGGGGAGATATGATGATGATTTTTCCCATGCAGCCCAATTTTTTTAAATACGTATTGGGGGTGGGAGTCTTTTAAAAAGGAATTGAAGCAGTGGGGGTCTTTTTAAAATGTATTTGGTGGCGGGAACATTTTTAATATGTATTGGCAGGGGCATTTTTAATATGTATTGGTGGGGGCGGGTATTTTTATTATGTTTTGTGGGTGGGGTTACATGTTTTATCCTGGTTTTTTTTGGTATGTATTTTGTGGGGGGGATAGAGGGAGTGTGGGGCAATTTACGGAGGCTAGGGGCGAGTGAGAGGAGAGAGTGGGGAGTGAGTGAGGAAAAGAGGGAGTAAGAATGAGACGCAGGGGAGATTAATACATGGGAAGAGGGTGGGAAATAGTGGTGGCTCGTGAGGTGTGAAATTAACCTAAGGCCGAGCTTATAGTGCCGGAGACGCTGACGTCATGCTGCGGTTGCTGGAAAAATCAAATTGAAGTGACTTCCAGCGATCGCGAAGAAGCAATCGCGCCATCCTGTCACTCCTACTACAGTATAGGCGCACATGACAGCATTGATACATTTGTATTGACGCAGCATCGCCATTACTATAAGCGCGGCCTAATTTGTGTCAGCCAGATAGGGGTTCCCCGAGATTTTTCAAAATACTTCAAGGGTTCCTCCAAACAAAAAAGGTTGGGAATTACTGTGCTACGGTGATGTCACATCATCACGTGACCCGGAAGTAGGTCGATTACAGGCGCTGAGGGCAAGTGACTCAGGAGGCACGAGAAGACCCAGCTGAGCACCGTGGATGCTACAGATGGCCCGGCAAAACTCTTCAGCCATTTTCTAACACAATTGTGTGCCAGAATTCTACCAATGTCTGTGAGTGTTTTTAACCATTTTTTGATGTACCAATAAATTACAGACTTGACTAAGAGCCTTGCGCTCTCTTCTTCTTTATATTCATTATATTTTTTTCTCAAGATTAAATAAAACACAGGTTTTCTGACACACGCAAGTAAAAACAAGGTGAAGAACAAGAAATGAACAAGAAATAAAGCAGATGCCGAGATAAAATAATATAATATATATATAGAGAGAGGGAGCGGCTCAGTGAGTAAAAGACACTGACTGGCACTGAGAGTTTGAAGCAGGGGAGCCTGGTTCAATTCCCGGTGTCGGCTCCTTGTGACCTTGGGCAAGTCACTTTATCTCCCTGTGCCTCAGGCACCAAAAACATAGATTGTAAGCTCCACGGGGCAGGGACCTGTGCCTGCAAAATGTTTCTGTAAAGCGCTACGTATAACTAGCAGCGCTATACAAAAACATGCTATTATTATTATTTATTATTATTATTACAAAGTAACCTGATAACTTTTGAGTTACTACTTATAATTTCATAAAGGAAATGTCATACAAGCATGGTTTTACCATAAGGCACCGTTGATGCTTGAATACATTAAAGCCTATTCAAATAAAATGACTGTAAGGTTTTTCCCACAGGTGTCTCATGGCAGATGACTGCTTATTAGATATTCTTCTTTATATTGCTTTGTACAGGGATGAGCACTCAATGAGATGTAGAGGTCAAACGTTCTAAGTATACTGTGGCAGCGGTGCTAGCCATCAACTGGTTCATCTCACAGTACTAGAGCTGTTGTACTAAATAAAAGAGGTTGGGTGGGTTTAACTTCTGATCCTGTTGGGTCTGACACCATACCCTATTCCTTTAAGGTGCTTTAGACTTGTCACTCCCTGTGACCCCATGAAGGTGCAAGATTACAGCCACATGAACACTGTGTTGTCTGCGGATGAGCCGCTGCTTGGCTTTGGTCAGCTAAAATAATTATATGGGTGATTATTTATGTTATTGCCGTTCAGTACATGTGGCCAGTAGGTGGCACACTTAATAGCTTCATCCATGATACTCGGAAGCCATAAGGGGGCTGCGGGAATCATAAGGGTGCTGAGGGGGAGCTGCAGATTGAAAATAAAGGCCAGGGATTTACACTGGCTGTTTTGCGGCATCGAGAACAGTTAGTCTTGCCTGCTTTCCAAAGCACACATGTGGCACCACGGAGACAAAGATCGGAGATGATCAGTGGGAATGCAATACGTGACATCCAGCTTTACTTAATACCAACGGAAGCTTTGTAAAGATATTTTGTAAACAGTGGAAGACAGCAAAATCAATATCTCCAGCTAATCTTCCAATACCATGTGACTTTTCAGCAATATTCCTAGTTGTCCAAACAAGATAACTTTGATGGTTCCACGGGTAGAATGGTTATTCCCAACAATTTGATGAGAGCGATTTTAGAGAACTGATGAAGCAGTTTCAATACACTACTACAAAATTCAAGGCCCTGAAAGACACAATCAATGCACTTGGTCTGGAGTATTCCTGGGGTACTCAATAAATAGTTTTTTTTTACGTTTTAATTCAGTAATTTATTGCATTCATTGTTTAATTCTTGTTTTCATCCTTGTTTTTGTGTAGGAAACACATACAGCGATACTGTAACTAATGTAATATAATTCATGAATCTATTTAATCTCTAAATAACAATTTCACATGTATTTTACATTTAATCTGTAAATAGACAGCAAGAAGAGGATGTCAGTTGAAGAAGAAGCTGTGATCTGTCGCAGGCTCCGCCCCCATCAAGCCCCAGCATGTCTCCACTCTTTGACCTTGGCATGTCCTTCTACTACTCTGCTCTATACTACCCTGACCCGGCTACCCACGACGATGAATCACGACTCCAGATCGGTGTATTAATATCCCTACCTGGGCCTCACTGTTCCATCCTGTTGGTGGCGAGCATCAGTTACTGAACCTTACAGGAGGTGAGTCTTAGGATACATAGGATACATAGGAACAAAGACAACAACTTGAGGGTTACACACTTGTTTCTGTCATTGCAGCCCTTAATTTTACAGTCCAGCATCATGCAGGTATACTGCATGGTAATGCTGATGCACTTTCTAGAGTGTACAGTCAGTGCACGGGCCACTCCACATGGTAATGTTACGCTGAAGAGAGGGATATGTGACAGTCATAGACTCTGTGTATATCAGTAGGAGGTTGTACTATGCCTGCTTTCCAGTGTGCAGGGATTAACGCAGTGATTTCCAACCTTTTTTGTTTTCAGGAACACTTGAAGTATTTCAAAAAATCTCGGGGAACCCCTATCTCGCTGACACATATTAGGCCGCGCTTATAGTGCTGGCGATGTCGCGTAAAAACAAATATATTGACGCCGTCACGTGCACTTATAGAAGGAGCAATAGGACGGCGTGACGGCTTGGTCACGATCGCTGGAAGTCACTTCAATTTGATTTTTCCAGCAACCGCAGCATGACGTCAACGTCGCTGGCACTATAAGCGCAGCCTTAGGTTAATTTCACACCTCACGAGCCACCTCTATTTCCCACCCTCTACCCATGTATTTCCCCCCCTCCCGCCTCTCATGTATTTATCTTCCCTGCATCTCACTCTTACTCCCTCTTTTCCTCACTCACTCCCCCCCTCTATCCTCTTAATCGCCCCTACTTTCCATCAATTACCCCCCACTCACTCAATCCCCCCCACAAAATACATACCAAAAAAACACACCCCCTAAATACATGTAACCCCACCCCGCAATACATAATAAAAATACCAGCCCCCGCCAATACATATTAAAAATGCCCCCGCCAATACATATTAAAAATGCCCCCTGCCAATATATATTAAAAATGCCCTTGCCAATACATTTTAAAAAGATCAGTGCCACCCAAATACATTTTAAAAAGACCCAAACCGCCTCAATACATTTTTAAAAGATCCCCACCCCTCCCCCAATACATAGTTTTTTTAAATTGGGCCACACAAGTAAAATAATCATCATCACCATCAGCATCATCATATCTCCCCAGCACCCCTCATCATCATTCTCATATATCTCCCCCAGCCCCCCTCATCGTCATCATCCTGATCCGCATAACTCCCACAGCAACCTAAATCATCACTCTCATATACCCACCCGCCTGCATCTGACATCACCCCCATAAACCAATCCCCTACTTATCCCATCTCCCTCATATCACCCCACCTGCATCTCCCATCTCCCTCATATCACCCCCCTGCATCTCCCTCATATCACCCCCTGCATCTTCCTCATATCTCCCATATATCTCCCCCGCCCCTGCATCTCCCATCTCCCTCTCTCCCCCATACCTCAGGCGGTGGACACATGCAGGATGCGGTTGCGGGCGGGAGGAGGCTAAAGGCAGGAGGTGGCTATGGCAGTGAGGAGGAAAAAAGAGAGATCCAGCGCTCCACGGATTTCAAGATAAATGAATTTATTGTGCCATACGACGTTTCGACCAACAGGTCTTTTTCAAGTGATTAGGCCTAATCACTTGAAAAAGACCTGTTGGTCGAAACGTCGTGTGGCACAATAAATTCATTTATCTTGAAATCCGTGGAGCGCTGGTTCTCTCTTTTTTCCTCAGGGTACATTGGAATTTGCCTGGCAGGTACTTCCTTGAACCAGCAGCACCGGTAAACTGTATGTATTCATTATATTGTGGTGTGCAGCCAAAACCCTTTTACATATGGCAGTGAGGAGCCAGGGAGAGGGGACTGTGGGGGAGCCAGGGAGAGACAGGAAACTGCTCGGGCGGCTAGGCGGAACCACTGGGACTGCTCCATGGAGCCCCAGGGTTCTGCAGAACCCCTGTTGAGAACCACTGGATTAATGCCACTAACATGGAAAAGGCAACGCCTCTCTGGGCAGCAGAGTCTCTCTCAGAAGGTGAGAGAGCATAGAAGAGCAAACACAGGCAGACACAGCCAGACAGGTTGCTCACACTTCCTTTGTCCACAAAGAATTAGAGATCCAAAGTAAGGACCTAATTTGTACCGCCACAGCATGTTGGACTAGAACTAGTCTAACGAGCCAGTCAGTTAGATAGGCTTGGTTATATTTAGTTAGTCTCCTTAAATAGGAGATGGATTTTGTTTTATTTATTTTTGCATTATAGGGACAGTATGCATAATATTTTGTTATTGTTTTGCAAAAATAAGAACACCGAAATATTATTTCACTAGAATTGTGTCACCTCTTAACTAGTCATTGCCATACCACAAGAGATTGATAGAGATATATAAATATTGTGTTTGTATTTATTGTGCTCTTGTATGTGTATGGAACTTTCTCATTGTATGGTGTGTACATGCATATACTGTATATGAAATACTTTAGTCTGTGTATGGTGTGTGCATGCACCTTTGTATTTTGCATGTCTCTGGTGAATGTGTGTCTGTGTATGGTGCATGTATCTGATTTGTGTGCGTCTGTGTATATGGTGTGTGGGCCACCTGTCTCTTGGGCCAGTTGGTTGGACTTGCCCCCTGGACCAAAATTTGCAAGTCAGCCCCTGGAGAAGGGCATTCTAATTCTTATTGTTATCTTCGTGTTTAGTGCACTTCTGACACTTTGTACTCTCCCTGTACTGTCTTGTTAATTCTGTAAAATGTGGTGTACATTGGTGGTGCTATGTACTGTAAATATAAAAAACATAAATACATACTGTACATGCGGAATGATTCTCAGCATTACAGTAAAAGTCACCTGGTAAAAGATAAGAAAGTGAGAGGAAAAGAATGTCCAGAATCCAAAAATGTAATGTACAAATTAAATCATGGAACAAATTATCGCAATTTTATTCTAAATGTAATACATTCGTTAGAATACATTTAAGAACCTTTTTAGCTGTATATCATATCCAAATTAATTATTATTCCTACCATAAAGAATTAATTCAGAACACTATACCTTGCACAATATATTTTATTTTACATTAATGTAATCAAAACTACCATAAATCACCCAAAAACATATAAAGGCATGCATGTGTTATCATGTATCGCAATATGGCATTGTAAGCAAAATACATTACATTACTTATTCCCCCTTGGGGTCTCAATGATGTTAGTAAACATGCTTTGCTTCATGCGTTTTGACACTGATCATTCTTTTTAATCACTTAAAATGTAAATCTCACGGTGAGATTTATTTATTTATGCTGCCTAAATGGTGCATTGCATTTAAACATCTTTAAAAAAAAGGGAACATTAATACAGTATTATAAAACCATTCAGGCTACATTGACTAAGCAGTGCTACTCCATAAGAAACCTTCCAACACAGTGTAGTAAATAAATCCCTGTATGACCCATTTAAGTGAAGGTCTTTTCTTGAAGGGAAGGACTTTTATGGAGTAGCAAATTAGCAAATATGGGTCTGCTGTATGTACACAATATATTATATCACTGTATTAAAAAAAAAACTTTAACGCAAGGGATAATAGAGTTGCTATAATGGAATATGTGCGCTTGAGAATGGGCTACCACCCGAAATGTCGCCGCTGATATCAGCACTTAACTGCACTTCCCGTTGTGCCGGGTAGACATTTTGCAGATAGGTAGTGATCATGTAAAGAAAAGGTAAATCACATAGTACAATAACATATATACCACTTTATAAAATAACAGAAAACAGAGACTTCTGGAATCTCACTCATGAATTACAAGATAAAAATATGCAGCATGTGAACAGTTACGGGACTGTAACTGTTACAATAAGCATTGCGGGCTGAAAATACCATATTCTAAGGGGAAGATATAAGGGGGACAATATGCAGAGACGTAAACACAGACCAGACTTAAGTAAGACTTAAGTATCTATTAAGTGATAGACCTATGACATACAGTAGATATAAAACAATCTATCCATTTACGGAAAAGAGACATGACATCCCTCCCTAAGGAATGATCCCAAAATCAAAATCTAAATTTAAACCAAGTGGAGACAGAGTTTTCACTAGATAGATCCAATAGGTTCCTCTTCTAGATATTTGCGTTATCCTATTGCCTCCTCTCCAGTTAGGTTTTAAGCACTCGATACCCCAACACTTTATACCTTCTGGGTTGTGATTGTGTATCAGAAGGAAATGATTGGATACACTATGTGTATTCAGACCTCTCTTGATATTGTATATATGCCCGGCTAGCCTCCTTATAATTTGTCTGCTCATCCGACCAATATACTGCAGTCCACATGGACATTCAAGCATGTATACTGTATATTCACTAGCATATTCACTACTGCAATTAATGAAAGACTTGATTTTATACTCTTTGTTTGTAATGTTAGATGTAAATGTGCTTTATACCCATTGCAGTTAGTGCAAGTATGGCACCCATTGAGGCCTTTTGTACAGTTGTTATTAGATTTATTTGCATTTACACAGCACTTAACACTTGTTAAGGTTAGGAGCCTTTCTAAAGATCACCTGAGGATGTTTAGGGAGAAGAGTCTCCAGACTTTCGTCTCTAAGCAGTATACTCCAGTGTTGTTTTTTTAATTATGTTTTTAATCTCCAGTGCCATTAAATTATAATCTGTGAAAAACGATATATGGGAATTTCCCTCTATTTCAAACTTTTTACTTTAGTACTGAACCAGATCGTATCTATTGATTTGTTTCTGTTTTTTATATGCTGCTTCTATCTCCCGTTCCTTATAACATCTTGCAAGAAACTTGGTTTTTAATTCGTTAACCTGTTCCTCAAAAATGTCTCTTTGGGAGCAATTCCTTCTTAAGCGGATGATCTGTCCTAAGGGGATATTCATAGTAGAGGTAATATATCGCCCCAGGCTCTCCGTGGCAGAGGCTCAGGCCCTGCGAGCCAACAGGTTAACAACAGCATTAGTAGCCTTTCTGTGTTCAAGGGGAAACAGGGCTACTGTACATATGTATTTAATAATAATAATAGCATGTTCTTGTATAGCGCTGCTAGTTATATGTAGCGCTTTACAGAGACATTTTGCAGGCACAGGTCCCTGCCCCTGGAGCTTACAATCTATGTTTTTGGTGCCTGAGGCACAGGGAGATAAAGTGACTTGCCCAAGGTCACAAGGAGCGGACACCAAGAAGTGAACCAGGCTCCCCTGCTTCAAACTCTCAGTGCCAGTCAGTGTATTTTACTCACTGAGACACTCTCTCTCCCATTTGTAACCATGTATTATTTGTCATCATAACGCTATGACCAGGACATACTGTACTTGTAACTCTCAATGTATTACTTCCTGGTAAAACATTGTATGAATAAATAACTAGTTACTTTAGAATGTATACATTGATGTGTTTGTTTATTTTCTTCACATATTCACTGGATTTAATTTGTGCACAACTTCTGAGGACCAGCGCCAAGGAGGACTATATCTTTTTCATGCATCAAGAAGGATTTATGAACAATCCAAAAGTCATCCAGGCTGCAGGACTCTGGATATTTAAAAGGGATTGGTATTGTAAACATTCACATACACTGATTGTTTTTGACAATGGCTGGATTTTGCACTAAAGTTTTGTTATCATTCCATTTGCTACATCTGTAGTCACGAGTTGTACCTGCCGATTTGCGTATTGGGGGATTTGCAATTCACTTCAATGGAGTTGCGAGTTGCAAATCATGGAACTTGCAAACTACAATATGCCACTTAGTGCCTTAGTGAACGATAACGGGTGCATTAATGTCTGCAACATCTGTATCATAAACTTCCTGTATGTTAAAATTACATCTACTGGATGACAGAAGTAATGTTGTTGCTGGTTGAATTGCTAAATCCTATACATTTCTTAACCTCCTAAAACATTTTTAATCTAGTGTTTTCAATCTATAATTGCTAAAGGTGGACAAATATCAAAACGCGCCTTGTCAAAATATTTTAACCAGGTGCAGAAAGGTACTGTAGTTGAAAAGTTTGTACTCTAAGTATTTTATTATAATTATTGTTTATTTATATTTGCCTAGGCTATAGATACTGTTATTCAAAAACAAATGTAACATTCTTGTTTCATAATAATGATGGTCATTTTTAACTTAAGTTCTTAGTGGTTACATAAAATTGTGCCTGGATATTTTAATTACTCTAAAAAAAAGCAAGTTTTTATATACTTGTGCTGCATCATAGAAAGTGAAATGGTCCCATTTATATTGTTGGCTTTTTCATTGTAAATATACTAATCATAAAACATACAGATCATTGTCCTTTAAGACTAATTGCTGTAGTAGAAGACAAGCTATTTTTAAAGTGACAATGCCATCCAGTGGTATACGTTGGAACTGTTAGATACTAATAAAATCACAGTGTATTGTGTCTTGTTTATTCAGTCTGTCCTTTAAACATTTTATTCCAATCAGGGAAAATGTTAAGTTAAAAAAAGAAAGCCTTCCCAGTGGTTCTCTGTGCTCATCTCCCTATTTAGCACAATGGAAAGCAATGAGTTATATCGTTTTGCCTGTAATGTGATATTACACTATAGTAGGACTATAGTAATTGATTTTTTGCAATAGTTGTTGTTTTAAATTTGTGAAAAAATATGAATTTTATGAAAAATATCAGAAAATCATACCATTTGGAAATGTGTTTTCCTTATTATGTAAGTATATATGCTGTTTGTAAACGATTTAGCATAAATAATATGGTTTATGAAGACTGAGGTGGACAATAAGGAGCATTGAACAAGACGTGTATATGTATGTATTGATATATGAAATAAACATTTCACAATACACTTGTACATATTAAGGGTTTTGCTGCACTGATTTTATTTGCATGTTTCTCTTTTTGTGAAAATGACCTGTAGCATGTATGTAGTGTTGCATACAGCATACACATTTAACAGTTTAGATCTACGGCCCAGAAAAAAAGCTCTGCTATGTGACTTAGCACATTAAGCATTACTGTGTATCTTCAAAGGACATGATTGTAACAGTAAGTCATGTTTTCTCTCATAAAGAGCATAGGGGCCTATGCAGTAAAGTCTGATAGAAATTATCGGCAGGGTTTTGAACTCGCAATGTTTTTGCCGAGTTGCTCTCACAGTATGCAGAAAGGCCCGAATACCAGTGAGAGCAACATTTCTAAACATGTCGAATTGCCAGCGGCGATAGGACCTGCCCTCCGATAAGGGCTCACCTGGCGACTTGTATCTGCTGCAGAGAGAGATCCGCCTCTCTCTGTGAAAATCTTGCCGGAAAAAATATTTTTACATTTAAATTTTATTAATTATGTTGGTTTCAGATCCGGAGACCCTCAACTTCCCGAGATACAGGCCCCGTTATGGGGTGCCAGTATCTCCTATGCATTTAAATGTCCCGGTAACGTGACGCGGGACATTTACATGGCGGGGATACCGGCAACCTATAACGTGTCCTGTATTTCAGGAAGTAGGGGGTCCCTGGACCTGAAACCAATGCAGTTCAGCTCCGGAGACCCCCTGCTCATCTACACTATTTTATAAAATTAAATTAAAGAAATATTTAGTAAGAACCAATACACAACCCTCCCTCCGTGCCCCCCATAAAACCATGATTTATTTTGTTACACACAGGATTAATACCCCAGTCCAGTGGGGGTCCCCGGTGGTCCCGACGAGTGTCTCCAGGCCCCACACTGCACCCCGGGGGGTACCCATGGGGGTCTGGGGGCCTCCAGGTGGTCCCCGCTAGGCTCTGTGGGCCTCCAGTTTGTACCTGCGGATGAAGAAAAAGAAAGAAGAAAAAGACTTTGGATTTTTTTTACTTGGTTCCTTTTCGTGTATTGGTTCGAGAGCATGCGCTGTCCCCGGGATTCGGAGGGTGAAGACATCTAAAGGTAAGTAAAAATATTGAATGTATGTTATTTATATTTTACAGGTTTTTATTTTTATAGTAATTTAATTTATTTTGATGCCCATTCATTGCCACTGTATTATGTATGTCTCTATGGATACATACATACATACAGGGACAATCAATGTTTTTTTGTGCAAATGCTTGTTTTGTATTTTTTTTTTATAACTTAGTAAAAAAGTTTATTTATTTTTTGTTTGCAGTACATGGTATTACAATAAATTCTTTATCATTAAACTTCATCCACTTTGTGGTAATTCCAACACTTTTTTCATTGACAACATACTACACACAACATTAAAGGTTCTATGTATTTTAAATGTTGTTAGCTTGTTTGTTTAGAAATGTTTGGGCAATTTAATTTTTATTTAGTAAGATGTCATTTTTAGTGGTGTTTTCAATAGTTTATTTCAGGGGGTGCTTGCTTTTTATAGTGGCTTCTTTTTGATAGTTAGATTTTGTGTTATGGTGGTTACTTTGAGCTTTCATTTATTTCATAATGGTTTTGTTTTGGTGTTTTAATTGAAAATTGTGGAAATGTATTTTTAATTGGATAATTGATTGGTGGTAATTTAGTTATGTTTACTTCTTTATTTGTTTTTAATTTCTGATTGTTTGGATGGCATTGGATGGCATTGGATCTTGTTTGTGATTGTTTCTTTTATTTTGACCATTAACTGGTATAGTGTTAAATGATGCACAGATTATATGGGCATCATTTACCCACTGTGCCAATCAATTATTTTATTGGCATTTGTTATTTAATTGGCTATGTGATGTGTTTTATTTTGCTATGTGCTGTGTTTGATTTTACTGTTTAATGTTTTTGATGCGGCTATGTAATGTTTTTAATTTGGCTATGTTATGATTTATATTTGGCTTAGTAATGTGTTTTATTTGGGCCAGATTTTTTAATCCTTCCCCATTTCTTGATATATTGGTCAATCATGCACATATTATATAGGCATGATGTACCAATGAATGGGTGAAGGGTGGGTATATTGGATCTGGGGTGGAGGGTTAGGCCTCCCTGGTGGGTAGTGGGGCAGAGTGGGTTAACCCCTTAATTACTATAGTGGTTATTAACAGCTAAGGTGATTAAGGGGTTAAGGCCTTTAGGAATGTAGTTATTATGTATTCTTGCTGACATCGGAGGACAGGGACCTGCAGTAAGCTGACGAGGACACCCTTCATATTGCAGGGGTAAGTAGAACGGTTTTATTTACTTTATTTATGCTTGCTAATGTTGTCATTATTAAAGGGCAAATAATCTATTATCCATAACAGGATAATAGTTATTTTGCACATTACTGTATGTATTTGTTGGGGGGTTGGGGGGTGTATTGATTTAAATGTAGGCATGTTTTATTTTATGACATACAGGATTGGTACCTCTGGCCTGCAGGGACTCACGGGGCCCACCCAAGGACCCCCGGACGCCCACGGGTACCACCTGAGGACCCATGGGGGGACCTGCAGGGAAGAACTGGGAGCCCCACAGCTGTGGGGGCCCCGCGGACCTGCAGGAACCACCCGAGGGCCCCAGACATGTGTGGGAACCACCTGAGGACCCCCGGGTGCCCGCAGGTACCACCTGAGGACCCACGGGGACACCTGCAGGGAAGAACCGGGGGCCCCACAGCTGTAGGAGCACTGAGGACCCACAGGGACCACCCGAGGGACCCAGACACACGTGGGAACAACTTGAGGGCCCCAAGACACCGTAAGGACGACCCGGAGACCCCCAGACACTCTTTTTTTTTCTCAGTTACCAGGGTGCCGAGCCACTCTTTGATTCAGCAGCATACGCCACAACGATTATATGGTTTGATACACACTCTCTTAGTAGAGTAACACTTTTATTGCACATATACAAGGTTATTTCTAAGTGCACTATAACATAATCTTATAAGGTGTTTTTTGGGTTGCGCACTTATTCCTCACTATATATACACGTGGGAACAACCTGAGGGCCCCAAGACACCGTAAGGATGACCCAGAGACCCCCAGACACTCACGGGAACCACCTGTGGACCACATTGAGGCCCACAGACACCCGCAGGTACCTGTGAGAAACTGATCGGGGCTACTAGAATACCGCGAGTTGGAAAAGGTGGCGATGAGCAGCGATAAGTGGTCTATCACCGAACGGTCGGCTAATTTTTTTTTCCGGCAAAAAAATCCGCTAATTTTTGCTCTTATCGCCAGCTTCTCTGGGCTTTACTGAATCAATCGCAGTAAGCTTTTTTGGCAAGAAGCTGGCTATAAGGGGCTTATCGCTGCTTACTGCATAGGCCCCATAGTGTTAACTAGAACAGATGTTAGTGATAACAACATGAAAATAATATGGAAATACTGTCTTAAGATTACAGTGCATATCCACAAATGTCTGTTACGGTTACCATGGGGTCTTAACATTATGCTTGTTACTGTATTGCATACCTAAATTTATCCAGACCCTTAAATAATCTAAAGTTATATAAAGCATATTTGCTCCTCATCATCATCCTTATCACCAACCTTGTTGATCTATTGCTGGATGAAGGCCTCCCCAATGATGTTCCAGGTACTGTACTATGGTTACAAGCCTCTCTTCTCCACAATGGTCTAACAAATGTCCTAATTTCATCCTCCTACAGTATCCTACATTTGTTTGTCTTCTTGGTCTTTTGATGGCTCTTGGAACCAATTAGTATCATATGTGTTCAATGATGGTCATTTGTTTTTGTGATATGTTAATTTTTTCACTTGTGATGTCACAGATAGAAAAAAAAATCTCTCTGTTCAAGTATTACCCAGCATATAGTACATCTTTCCATTCTTTGAGTTGTCTGAAGCTTCAGAATTATCTTTGCCTTTAGAGTCCAAGTTTCAAAACCATGACCACAAGCAGAATACACTGGTTGAATACATTCCCCTTAAGGCATAGTGAAAGACCTTCCTCTCCATCTCTCCCTCTCCCATGATAATGCCATGATAAGGCTTGTTTTTAAGGTATTCCCTCCAAAGTGCAAATCGAAAATGAGGCTTTGCCTCCCAGAACTTGCCCATCTCTAATAGTAACACATGTGTATTTATGCAACTATGTTTGGAGGAACGTTTGTGCATTGGGAGGTCTCTGGGTGAGTTAGTTAAGCATTTTCAATACTGGTTCTAAGCATCATAAGTAGGGATGGGCAACATTTTGGTGCAGATTTGTATCCGCAGTGGATCAGTCTGGTTCCTTTGGTCTGGGGATTTGAGCAGATCACTCTCAAAAAGGGTGATTTTTTATTATCATGCAACTTTTATTTTAATTAAATAGGATTGAAGAAGGGTCTCCCAACTGAATCGCATTAAGTTCAGTCCCAGGGGACCCCCTGCTTCCTGAGTTATAGGCCCCGGTATGAGGTGCCAGTATCTCTGCAAAGGTTAAATGTCCTGGTCACGTGACATGGGAGAATTAAACCTGCCAAGCGATAATGGCACCCCATACTGGTGCAAACTTCATGCGGTTCAGCTCCAGAGACACTCTGCTTCAAAACTATGTAATTCAAATAAAATAAAAGCAGTTCCATTACCTTAGCGATAGTAACTGCTTAGGTAATGAAAGGGTTAACCCCTGCCACTACTCACCCGAGAGGCCTTACCATCCACTCTAGGAAAACTATACCCTTCACACACACCCTCTACCCCCAACACATACAGTACAGTAATGGGCAAAAGCCCTGTTGTCCATATCTAGATAATAGTGCATTTGCTCATTAAAAATAAAACATTACCTAGACAGCATATAGTAAATAAAAGTTGTACTTACCCCTCCCAGGATGAAGGCTGTCATCATTGTCCTGCACATCTTCAGTGGTTACCCAAGGTGGGAGAAGTTGTTTTTTTTGGGTTAGAGGGGCTTGGTGAAGGTGGTAGTTGTCCCTGGGCGGAAAGTTAGGCCTCTCAGGTGGATAGTGGGAGGGGTTAACCACTTCATAACCTTAGCAGTTGTAACTGCTAAGGTAATGAAGAGGCTAACACCTTCCGCAACCCTCCCGGTAGGCCTGACCACTCACCCTTGGGAAACTACCCCTGTCACCCTCTCTACACCCAACAAACAGGTACCTTGGTTTAACCCTTCATTACCGTAGTGGCTAGCCGCTAAGGTAGTGAAGTAGCTTTTTTACTAATTGCATAGTATTGAAGCAGGGGGTCTACAGAGCTGAACCGCATGCTTTTCAGCCCCGGGGACACCCTGCTTCCTGAGTTACAGGCCATGGTATGTAATTCGCCCATGTCACGTGACCAGGCCATTTAACCTTTACAGAGATATTGGGGCCTCTAACTCGGGATGCAGGGGGTCGATGGCGCTGAAAGTAATGTGGTTCAGCTCCGGAGACACCCTTCTGCAATCCTATGTAATTAAAATAAAATTAAAACAGCGTGATCGCCTGTCAGGTGCGCAGAGAGAGTGACTGATTCTATCTGCTCTCACTGCGTGTCTCTTCCAGACTGATGTGGCCCGGTAGGACTAACACAGCAGGAGTCCCATTTAGAAGCAGGGACCCCAGCTGTGTTAATCCTGTGAAACCAACTGGCTGCATCTGTGCACTCCACAGATTCAGCAGTCCGTTGGCAGATTTTTAAGAATACACCAATGAGTTGCTGAATCCGCAAATTGGATTCTACAAATCCAATCATGGGACAGATCTGATGCCCTCTTCCTACTGTAGCTGTACTTAATGGTGATGCCTCCCCAAATTTAGCAGTGCCTCTACCACCTTGAGAGAGGCAGGTCACACAGCCAAGATCCTGACTATTGGACCTTCCCTGGTCCTCTTCCCTTCAGGGGAGAGTGTGGACAATACCTCTGCCTCTGCTAGAGGGCCAGGCAAGAGCTGGTACTGCTGCGTGTGCCCTTGGCCTGTAGTGAAGGTCCAGGGACCATCCTTCAGTGGGTAGCTGAGAGTGGGACTGTATTGGGCAGAAGATTGCCATGTACTGCTGTTGGTGCACAAACAATAAACCGTTCTTGTTATTATGCCTCCGGCCTGGTGTGTGATCTTACTGGGGGGAGAGGTTATCAGTTCTACCGTGTGAGATCATCCCTGGAGCCTATGGCAGATGGAGGTGCTGCACTGCTAAATATATGTAGGGTATGAACCCCAGAAGCCTAGTCCTGTGTCCCCACAAGCATCGTCGGACGACTCAGCCCTACTGTTAGCAGCAGGTATCATGCACCTCATGACCAGTAATGGCAGAATCTCCCACCGGGTGGGGGAAACACCATTACATAACCAATGGCGTTTTTTGATGAATCCGCACAGATTCAAATTTTACCAAATCTTACATCGCAAAACGGATTTGAGAGAAAAATGCACGAAAATCCAAGGAAACAGATTTTGGCAGATTTGCCAATCTCTGATCATAAGTATATAGCTTACTGGTTTTCGTATATTGCAGAAGAAGGTTGGAACCTTTGTTCCAAGTCATGATAATGTAATGGTTTGTAAACAGAGGCTACTGTATCTAGCACTATGGTTATTTGGTTTGCCTGAGCCATTACATAATCCTTCCATGCATTTTAGGATATAATGGCTCATACTGTATTATAAAATCTTTTTGGAGAAATATATGTCTAATTTAAGATACATGGGATGTTTATGAAAAAATGTCTAATTTAGGATTACATTTATAAAAGTACGAAACCTGTGCTTGTGCAGAAAAGGCTGGTTGTGAATGATTTTTCATGTGTATCTTGCTTTCATGGCTCTACCCCTTAGATTTAAATTCTCTCTGATTGTAAGAGATAAACAGGGATATTTATTTTTGTACAGGTATATGATTCTCACATCTACATTTTGACAGCATTCCCATTTGTTGTGTTTATATTTATCTATTGTACATATGGTTGGCATTACATAAGAATAGAATGAGTGTACAGATGTAGGCCGTTTAACTTTCTCTGCAGCAGGGGATTCCTTTGGGAAAATTACCTCGTTAGTCGCTGGCCATAGGATAAACCCTGGAGACATAACACAATTATTTTTTTCCCCTACAACACTGGGGAGAGGTAAAATGTTCTTCATGCATAATAATGCAATCTTAATAATAATCAATGTGGTTTACAGAGAATGTGTGTATTTAGAAATACCAGCGAGAGAATTAGAGATGTACACTTGACTCAATGTATTGGTTAAAAAAAATATGCTTTATTTTCGGGTTTTGCCAAAAAGTTAAAAGGTTTTGGTTCCTGGATAAAATGGAAAATAGATTAAAATGAAACATATTGTCATGTAATCTGGAGCTGTTCTTTGTAAACAATGTTGTGAATATAAATATTATAAGAATAATGAATTATGTTGTTCATGTCGGTTTCCAAAACCAGCATAGAAAAGGACAAGGCAGAGAATCAGCATAACTAATTAGAAAGGCAGAGTGAATAATGGATGGTGTTCATTTTGTGACATTAAGCCTTTGCTTTTTCATGCAGCAAAACATTGTCTCACAATAGCCTGCTGCTTTATCACACACAAAAAAATGTGTATGTCCTTGAGTCTTTTTTCTCACCCTTGTATCTCAGATGCTACAACATTTAGGACATACATACATAACAAGAAACATACTGTAGCCACGTGCATGTTATATCTGTTTCTGGCAAGCCTAGGGGGATGGAGGAGAGAGTGGATGGAGGAGAGAGTGGATGGAGGAGAGAGAGAGTGAATGAAGGAGAGAGAGGGGGGAATGGACGTGTAAGAGGGATGAAAGAGAGGATATGGGAAAGAGAGAGGAATGGAGGGGAAATAGAGATAGGCAATGGGGTCAGTGGGAATGGGGAGGGGAGAAGGTGGATAGGGGGAGAGACAGGAGATTGGGGAGGAGAGAGAGGGGATAAGGGGAGAGAGATGGGATGGGGCAGAGAGAGTGAGGATGGGGGACAGAGAGAGGATGGGAGAGACAGAGAGAGGATGGGAGGCAGATAGAGAGAGGAAATGGGGAGAAAAAAAGGAATAGGGAGAGAAAGAGGAGATAGGGAGCAGAGAGAGTGAATGGGTGTAGAGAGAGGGGGAATTGGTGGGAGAGAGAGGCAATTGGGGAGAGAGAGAGAGGATGGAGAGAGAGGGACAGGAGGTAGAGAGAGAGGGGAGGGATGGAGATAATGAATGTGGAGGGAGATAAAGAGGGGGAATGGAGAAATTAGAAAGGATGAGGGATGCGAGAAATATGATGGGAGAGAGAAAGATATGGGGAGAGAGGAAATGGGGACAGAGTGTGTAAGGTTCGAGAGTCAAACCGCTATTGGTGCGCTCCCCACTCACCTCCGCTCGCTGCCGAGGCTCCCGCCTTCTCCACTTCTGCCGCTGGTGGGGACGCCTCTCTGTTTGGGACCATCCGGCAAATGGCTCACGCACTCGCACCCCTCTCCAGGCTTAATGTCTCTTCCTCCGGCTCTGCCTCTGGCTTGTATCCTCGTGCTGACATCGGGGACGTGCAGCCTCCTCGGACCTCGTCAGGCATCCTCATCTCCCTTGTTCCCTGCTACGGATTCACTAATCACAGCCCTCGCTGCTGACGCACCTCCGCGCTGCAGGTTACTCATTGGTTGCTCTCTCCTACTTATGCTCAGCTGCCCCACTGGCAAATTGGCTGAGCATAATCCTATGTTCCTTTGTGTTCATTGCTTTCTAGTCTTGCAGTCTTGTCCTCTTGTTCGCAGCTCTCTGTTATTGAACCAGCTTGTTTTGGACACCGCTCTTCTGCACTCCTGACCCCAGCAATCTACGACAATCCGCACCTCTCCAACCCTGGCTTCGGCCCCCTGTGCAATGACTTTCTGATACTGAGGTTTACACGGACTCTGCTGTTGCTGACGCGGACTTTCCATATATGTAAGTTTGGAGTTTTGTTTTGTTAAATACATACTTTATATTCTACTGAAAATGCTCTCTCCACATTTATCCTGACCGCGAGGAAGGATCACTAGACGGAGACTGTGCACAGCATCTTACAACTTCTGACACCATGTTTCGGAGTGACATGGTACTTACACACGGCCGTGTGAGTAGTATATATATATATATATATATATCATACGAACCAATCCGAGGACCAGTAAAGAGACAGAAAACTGCACGGGGTTAATCCAAAAGTTTGTATTCAAGACACAAACACACGTAAGCCGACGTTTCGGTCTCACAGAGAGAGTAATTAAAACTTTGTATAATAATAATTACTTGGTTATTTAGTTAAACCCTTTGGCCAAAGTGTCGTAAGCCTGCATACCAAACGTCAAGGTATAACCAAAAATGCAGGTCCTACACTACACTATGAACCCTTCCCTTTACTTCTGTATGAGGGGAAAGAACCATAGTAGGTTCTGTTCTTGCAGCAAAGTGAAAAGACCTCCCAAGTCAAAAAGGTGAGGAAGAGTGAGCTCTGGTAGGAGGTGCCACCTACCTCCATTACAACTGTAACCAGTAACCAGTCAGAAATTGATTAACATACATTCCCAGCTAGCTCAAACTCCTACACCCACCACATCATGAATATATATTTATGTCAAAAAAGAGTGCTACTGAGCGTGGCAAATGTATACAACAAAAGACAGGGGTGCTCAATGCTACATCCAATTGACAAAACATATATGGTAATAAGTATAAAGTTTAAATACTTCAATAATAATAATAATTACTTAGTTATTTAGTTAAACCCTTTGGCCAAGTTGTAGTGTAGGACCTGCATTATTGTACAAAGTTATACAAAGTTTTAATTACTTTCTCTTTAGAATGGGATTACGAACAGCCTACAACCAATCCGAGGATCCCGGCAATATGCACCTGGTGCATTATGTTAACCGTAATTAGTGGCGGCGGGTACGGATGCGGGGCAGGCTGGGAAGTACCTACTTAAGGTGTTTTATCTGAATGCAGGAGTTACTCTTTGATAAAGTTGCCCGCTTGGCACGAGGATTGACCAATATTGTTCTATTTTGGCATTATGCCTATTAAATAATTTTAATAATAATTAATATTAAATAATATTAAACCTTTTTTGCAGTGCTCCAACCCTGCTCTTCATTATCGGATACTACTATCAATCGGGATGGACGCACGCATGCGGAATGGACAGACAATAGGTGTGTGAGTATTTACCTCTTACCTGTATTTCTGTGATTTATGTGCCAGTGTGGTGTTTTGGCTTGTTGTAGTATGCTAGGGGTAGTAGGTGGAGGAAAGTGTTCACAGTGGGGATTCACCATATGCTTGCCGAGTTTACGTACCCAGGATCATCATACACCCTCCACGCTATTTAGTTCCCCTCCCTTCTCAAGAAGGGCTCCCTGTGTTTATTCAGTGACAAAATCATCAGTTGCACACCACACAATATAGAGCCGTATTAAGGATTTTGCATGTATTATACCTCAGGGTCCGTTCTACCTACTTACATTGTGGAATTCATCATTACAAGTGGATGTGATATCTATTAACTCCTCAATACGTTAGAAGCAACCTTTCAGGACTTGTCCTATTTTTATATAGTGCACGGGCTCCATCGGTCTCTGCGGTCCCCATGTCCAGGATACTCTCGCCCCCCAGCGGTGGTGACGCGCGACGCACGTGTGGTAGTACTCTCTCCAGAGTTCTGTGGTTTCCACCCCCCCCGGTTCCGCCCCCGCTCTGACATTGGAGGAACACGGCACAGCAGTCGCACACGTTCCTTCCCCCTCGCCGCAGGTCCCGTCTCCAGTCTCCGCCCCCGCACTGATGCAGGTGCGTGACGTGCACGAGTGATGCACGACCGGGTTGCCAGTGGGATATGCGGGTTACGCTCGTGGCCCACTACTAATCGGCTGCATAATAGGACGCACCTGCATGATCCAGCAGCCTGTCAGTGAGGGTTCCTCCACTTCCTGCTTGTTTCCCATTGGAGGGAAGTCCTATATATACCTTGTCAGTGCTCCCCTGCATTGCCGAGCATAACTCCTGTTTTGTGACGCTGCATCTCACCGCATCCTGCCGTGTCTGCCTCTATCTTGCTGCCTGACCCTGCCTTGGACTTTGCCATTGTGATACTCTCCTGCACTGACCATGGCTTTGGAAAACGACGATCCTGCTCTCTACTGTACTGACCTTGGCAATGACTCTGCTCTCTCCAATCCTGATCCCGGCTACGTACCCCAACGATCCGCTACTCTCAACTCCTAGACTCGGCAAGTACCACATTTATGCTGTCTTCTATAACCCTGACCTGGCTTGCAAGACTTTTCTGCACTCTAGACGTGCCCTCGTCGTTGTGGTCGGCTTTCTAAACAAATCTCTACCTCAGTAACCACTATGGTAAAGAAGGGGTTAACCCACCCCATTACTCACCAGGTATGCGTATCCACCCTCCCTGGTCCAAGTACCCCCTTCACCTAATCACTCTACCCCCAATAAACATTAAAATATCAACTACCTCCTAATACACAATCCACCCACCCCTTGTACCCCCAACAAACCCCCACGCCTAACACATACAGTACAGTAATGGCAAAATTACTATTATCCAGACATTGATAATAGTGCATTTGCCCATTAATAATGAACATTACCTAGCCAGTATAAAGTAAATAAAAATTGCACTTACCCCTGCCAAGATGAGGGCCGTCCTATCTTCCTGTCCATCCTTTGCATCCTACGTGGGCAGCAACATAACAATAATAAACAAACTAATGGCCACTAACCCCTTATTCACCTTAGCGTTTAGTAACCACTATAGTAATTAAGGGGTTAACCCCCCTCCCCTGGTACCCAATGGGGCAGATAACCACCCACACAAGGGCAACTACCCCCACCCTCTAACCATTGATTGGCATAGTGGTACACCATGCCCATGTAATGGGCATGAATAGCCACTATGCCAGTCAATGGGCAACCTAAAAAAAAAAAACAATCACCAAAAATAAACAATAATTTTTAAAAAATCACCAAAAAAAAACAACAATTAAACAAACCAAAAACCAAAAATAAACCAGAATTAAACAAACCAAACACCAAAAAACCCACAAGAATTTAAAAAACCAAGCACATTTAAAAAAATGCCAATAAACCAATTGATTGGCACAGTGCCAAACCAATTGATTGGCACAGTGCCACACCAATGCCTTAAGGGCATGGTTTGTCACTATGTCAGTCAATGGGCAACCTGCAAAACAAAAACCCTGCTGAAAATAAAAATGACATTACTTTTGAGTAAAAAAAATGCCACTGCAAATAAAAATCAAGCAGCAAATAAGACATTAAGGGGCCTATGCAGTAAATGGCAATAAGCCCCTAATCACCAGCTTCTCGCCAGAAAAGCCTACTGTGATTCAGTAAGCCCCTAGAAGCTGGCGAGAATAGGAAAACTCACCATATTTTTTTGGCGGGAAAAAAAATCCGCCGACCGCTTGGCGATAGGCCCCTTGTTGCCGCTCATCGTCAGCTTTTCCAACTAGCTGTATTCTAGTAGCCCCGATCAGCATCTCACAGCTGATCGCCGTTCTAGAATGGAGAATTTCTCTCCAAATGGCCTCGGAAAAAATGTTGTCAAGAAGCTGGGGATGAGACAGGACTTAGAAAAAATCAGGCCCTTTTCCTGCCTCGGATTGATGCCGGGGTCTCGAAGCTGATATCCATTAATACAGCACCATAGACTCCCGGCATGAATCCGATGCAGGAAAAATGCATTTACAGCCCACTTCATTACCTTAGCGGCTAACCACTAAGATAATGAAGGGGTTAACTACCAGTGCACTGCTTATTGTGGGTAGTGGGGGTGGGTGAAGGGTTTTTTTGGCCCTTGGTGGGTGTTTAGGACTTGCGGGCGGGTTGTGGGTGGACTTAACCCCTCAATTATATTAGCAGTTAATACTGCTATGACCATCCTTTGGGCTAATATCCCCTTCACCCACCCCCGCAACCCACAATAAGCAATAATACACACAACAACACCACGACCCACCACTTAAGACCCCAATAAACATTACAATATTTAATAAACATTAATACACAACCCACCCACCCTCTGTGCCCCCATACTGTAAAACCATGATTTATTATTTTTCATACAGAATTATTACCCCAGGTCAGTGGGGGTCCCCAGTGGTCCCCCCGGCTGTCCGCAGGTCCCACAGTGTACCCCAGGGGGTACCCACAGTGTCTGGGGGCCTCAGGGTTGTCCACGGTAGGCGCCGTGGGCCTCTAGGTTGTACCTGTGGGTCACTGTGGGCCCCAATGGGATCCACAGGTGGTCCCCGTGGGTGTCTGAGGGTCCCCAGGTCACCCTCAAAGGTGTCTGGAGGCCCTCGGCTGGCCCCCAGTTCTTCCTCGCATGTGTCCCCCGTGGGTCCACAGGTGGTACCCGTGGGAATCCAGGGGTCCCAGGTGGTCTCCATAGGTCCCCGCTAACCCGGCGGTACCAACCTTATATGTAAAAAAATAAAACATGGCCCACATTTAAATAAATACATCCCCCCCACCACCACCACCACCAGCAAATACAAGTGCGACCACGAGTATTCTAAAACTTGCCTTGGAAATTCTGGGGCAATATCAAGGTAATGCTGCCAACATTTCAGTGAAATTTCTGCAGGCAGACTAATGGCCCATCGGATTAACACAGCAGGGGTCCCAGGCAGTCCCATTTAGTTTGAATGGGACTGCCAGGGACCCCCGCTGTGTTAATCCGATGGGCCATTAGTTTTTCTGCAGAAATGTCACAGAAAATGTTGCAGCATTACTGGGGTATTGTTGGTGATTGCCCCAGATTTTCCAAGGCAAGTTTTAGAATACTAGTCATCGCACCTGTACATGCAGTACAGTAATGTACAAAATAACTATTATCCAGATATGGATAATAGATTATTTGCCAACGATTAAACACAACATTAGCCAGCATAAATAAAGTTAATAAATACAGTTCTACTTACCACAGCCAATATGCAGGGAATCCTCGTCAGGATACTGCAGGTCCCTGTCCTCCATTGCCAGAAAGCATACATACATAATAAATACAATCTAATGTCGCCTAACCACTTAATCAACTTAGCGGTTAATAACCGCTATAGTAATTAAGGGGTTAACCCACCTTGCCCTGCTACCCACCCGGGAGTCCTAATCACACACCTCAGACCCACTATACGCACCCTGTAACCCATTGAGTAGTATTGTGGTACATCATACCCATATAATAATATGGGCCTGATAAGCCACTATAGATCTCAATGGGCACCCTAATCAAAATACATTAATGCCCAAAACACACAATAATAAAATATTCCAAAACACAAAAAAAAAATCACTAAATAAAAACAGTACCCAACAAATGTCATTAATACAAGCAATAACCAGCTCAACAAGGAATTAATTAAACCATTAACCAACCAAAGCAATTAATTAATAAAACAACTCGGAATTATTTCAAACAGTAACCAATCAAAGCAATTAATTAATACAACAGCAATTAATTAATTGAAACACTGATTAACAAAGAAATTAATTATTCAAAAATATCTGAAACACAACCATTAAAAGCATTAGCCAACATCATTAATTAAAAACGAAAATCAATCGCCAATTTTTTTTTAAATAAAGCCGCAAAATGCCGAACAATTACATCCACATAATAAACTGACATCGATACAAACCAAGAAATGCCCCCAAAATATTGTCCTAATAATGTATTGATCTGTACCCTAAAGTTAATACATTATCAGTCAATGTGCAAAGAAAAAAAAATTTAAATACACATCCAATGGAAAAATCTGTAAAAAAAAAAAAATTCCAAACATGCAATATATAACAGTACTTACACTGGCCCTCCGACTCCCGGGGAAACAGGAAGCTCACATACCACGAAGGCCTGAAACAGCATTCGATGCAATCCGCCATGAAGATCCAGATCAGGTACCCAAATCTTCTTTCGTCTATCTTTAATCAGCTTCTTCTTTCTTCTTCTGTAATTATTTCTTAATCTTCTTAATCTTCTGTCTTCATCTGTCAATCCAAAAAAACACATGGTAGATCCCAACTGATGTTGTTGCGTCGTCTTATTGGCTCAAATAAGGCATCACGGCCTTAAATATGGCTTGTGACATCACATTTGGGTGGGAACTGGTTCAACAGCCATCTGATTAAAACCATGTGCCGATTTAATTTGTTTTTTAATTACATCATTTAAAGGGAATGATCCAGCCAATCAGAATGGCTGTGCTTCATTTCCCTTTAACATGACGTCACTAAATCCAAAATGGCCTGGTCATATGGTATTTCAGCCAATCAGATCGTGGGAACTAAATCCCCAATCTGACTGGTTATTGCACACCAAGTGACTCACTTTGGATGACATCACATACTTGACATAAAATGACTCTGTCACAATTTAATTGTGAATTGTGTAATTTATTTTGCATTAGATTAATTGATTGTTGTTAATTAATTTATGTTAACTTCTTGATTTGTTTTTATTTTCTTATTGTTTTGATGGCATTGGATCTTGTTTGTAATTGTTTCTTTTAGGTTTAGCATTTACTGGCATAGTGTTACATGATGCACAGATTATTTGCATCATGTACCCACTGTGCCATTCAATTGTTTGATTGGCATTTGTTATTTATTTAATTGGCTATGTGTTGGATTTGATTTTGAGATGTGTTTTCTTTTGAGATGTGCTGTGTTTAGTTTTGAGATATGATGTTTTTATTTTGATGTGATGTTTTTACTTTGAGATGTGCTGTGGTTTATTTAGCTCTGTGCTGTTTTTATTTGGGCCTGTTTTTGTAATACTTACCCATTTCTTTGTATATTGGTTAATCATGCCCAATATTATATTGGCATGATGAAGCCACTGTACAATAGAATAAGTGATGGGTGGGGGTGGTTGCCTGGGGAGGGTGTTTAGGCCTCCCGGGTGGGTAATGGGGGAGGGTGGTTAGGCCTCCCAGCTGGGCAGTTGGGGAGGGTGGGTTAACCCCTTATTTACTATAGAGGTTACTAACCACGAAGATGATTAAGGAGTTAGGGGACATTAGATTGTTGCTTTTTATTCTTCGATATTGTTTGCAGATCCAGAGGGCATGGACGGAATGAAGATGAGGACGGCCTTCATCGTGGCAGCCTGGCATGGGTGAGTGCAAGAATTATTTACTTTATTTATGCTGATTAATGTACTTTAAATGTGCAAATGCCTTATTATCCTTTTGTGGATAATAGTAATTTTGCCCATTAATGTACTGTATGTGTTAGGGTGTGGGGGGGGGGGGAGGGGGGTGTATTTATTTAAAAGTATTTGTTTTTTTTGGGGCACACCATTGGTGCTGCAGGCCCGCGGGGACCCCCGAACACCTGCGGGGATCACACGGGGACACCCAGCAGCCTGTTGTATGGATGGTGTGTCTGAAAAAAGGTAAACAAAGATTTTTTTCTAAGTCCAGCTCCTTTTGCGCCTGTCTTTAGCTGTTGCGTTTTTCAAGCGCATTTTTAAAGCCCGATTCACTTAGCGCTGTTTAGAGAATCCCGCGGACTGGCAAAATTCAGCGTGTTTGCTTTTTGTTTGCCTGATCGGGCAGGTTTTGCGTTCAGGCCAGAAAAAATGCTTTTTAAGGCCGATAAAGCGCTGTTATCACTGCTTAGTGAATTGCGCAGCATCCTGTATTGGCCTTAAAAGGCACTTTGCGCTCTTAGTGCATAACCCCCAATGTGAGGATATTCTATTGAATCATACGACATTCTATCTGGGGGTCGAGTTGTTCTCTGATTTCTCCTCAATTCAGGAGCTGGTACATTTGTTAATCCTGAAAGCTCCTCTTCATTTTCTTGCTCGGAGAGGGGTCCAAAGGCTTGAGGCCCTGGCCCTCTTATAGAGGGAATGTCATTGTTATGGTCACCCATTGTGGTGAATGCCTGGCTTTTAGGATCTAAGGTCTGGGTAGCAGTACCAGAAGAAGTGGGCAGGGGATCGCTAAGTCCAGCTATAGGCTCGTCTTCGATTACCCCCTGCACAGTGGGAGAAGAATCTTATTGATCAGGCTCACTGACTTGAGGAATGGGCAGTAGATGGTTCCGGTGCCAAACTTTTATCCGTCCTTCAGAGTCCTTTATTTGGTACACAGGAATCCCAGGTAGCTGTGACTCCACCTTGAATGGGCTATCTTTCCATCAGTCAGCAAGTTCACGTTTTCCAGACAGTCCCAGATTCCTCAGAAGGACCTTATCTCAGGTCGAAACTCTTGATAATGTACCTTGCAGTCATATATTCGTTTGTTATTATGCTTCAGCTTAGCATTCGTCCCTTCTGCTAGCTGATACGCTCTTTGCAGTTTGATTTTCAGTCATTTCACATATTTGTAGGGTGCCATATTGGGAACTCCATCAGTGGAGATTCTCAGATGGATGTCCACCAGAAGCCTGGCTTCTCGGCCGAACATGATAAAATATGGGGAGAATCCGGTGGACTCATGGCGGGTGCAATTATAGGCATGCACCAAGTGCTCCACGTACTTGCTCCAGCTCATCTTCTCAGAGTCTTTAAAAGTGCCCAGCATGTCCAGCAGGGTCCAATTGAACCGTCACCCTCCGAGTGGTACGGTGTTGTGCGGGAATTCTCCAATTCTCGAAACCGTTTATTTTTTTTACACACAGTTAATATTACAAGCCAGCGGGGATCCCCGGGTGGACCACACGGGTGTCCGCAGGCCCCACAGGGCACCCTGGGGGGTTCCCACGGGTGTCTGGGGGCCCTTGGGTGGTCCCAGCTAAGCTCCGTGGGCCTCCAGGTGGGCCCCACGGGTTTCCGTGGGCCCCAACTGGGTCTATGGGTAGTCCGTGCGGGTATCTGGGGGTCCCCAGGTCATCCACATGGGTGTCTCTGGACCCACTGGTGGTCCCTGCAGGTGTCTGGATGTCCTCAGATGGTCCCTGTGGGCATCCGGGGGTCCTCTGTTGGTCCCGATGGGTCCCTGCTGGCCTGCGGTACCATTGCTGTTTTTAAACATGGCCTGCATTTCAATAAATATATACCTCCCCCCCTCCACGAAACACATACAGTATTTTTTTTTATGTGACGTCATGAAACGGACCGAAGCCAGCCAATCAGAATGGCTGTGCTTCATTCCTCTTTAGCATGATGTCACCAAACCCACATTAAAATTTAATTAACAATTTTGTGTGTCTGAGTTGATTAGGCAGACCCTTCCCTTAATTGTTAGTCATTGTGACTGTGTTTTAGAATACTTAAGGCAGGATACCTTGGCTGTGAGCCATATGGCTGTGTAACATCAAAGTGTAACATTTAAGTGTGTGGAGTTAACCTTGGAGTTGAAATTGGAGGTGAAGATTGGAGGAAGATCTGGACTCTGAACAACAACTTTACAACTGTGAGAACTTTACTTTCTAAAAGCTGTGATTATTTGTACTCTTTCTATCCTCCAATAACTGGGAAGTCTCTCCTCCTGTATCTCACTATGCCGTCCTTATTGCATTTTCTGTTTACTGTTTCCTCACTCTTTGGTGAATGTCCCTGTTCTCTCCAACTTCCCCACTCCCCACTGCACCATTATTTATACACCTCTCTCCCAACAACCCTCAATAAAAAACACCCACACAATTCCTCTATTCAGACCCTCTATCTACTCCTTCCTGCTGCTGGGGATCTCCCCTAAGCCTAAAGCCATACATACACACCTGATCTCTCTTCCCCTGTAAATGGTGTTAACCTTTTCATTTAACACTGACCAACCTTAAAACTTGCCCCACAAATCAAGCATCCCAATAGCCTGCACTCATGGCTATTGTCCCACAGTCACTTATACCACCCATTATGGCAAAGCACACCAATCTACAGCACTTATTCCCTCACCTGCTATCTCTGTAAGTTTTCCCTCAAACCTCTTAGTTTGTAAGCTCTTCTGGGCAGGGATTTCCTTTCCCATTGTCTGATTTTTGCTGCACTTTTTGTATTATTATAATTCCCTGTACTGTATTCTTTGTGAAGCCTTGAGTACACTTTTGGCGCTATATAAATAAAGACATACAATACAATGGCCACAGTCACATGGTAGTTCAGATACTCAGATTGTGAGAGCTATATCCACAATCTGATTGGTTGTAGTAGACCATGTGATGGCAGCCATGTTTGATTTTGTGACGTCATGTTAAAGGGAAATGAAGCACAGCATTTCTGATTGGCTGACTTCAGTCCCTTTCATGACGTCACATTAAAAAAAACAGATGGCGTGTGAACCATTTGCTGCCCAAATGTGACGTCACAGGCAATATTTAAGGCTGTGACATCTCATTTGAGCTCAAGAAGCCGTCGGGTCAACATCGTGAATTTAACATGGGGTTATTGGATTAGAAGAAGATATAGAAATACGAGAAATAATCACAGATAAAGAAAGAAGAAGATGATCGAAGATTACAGAAATAATAATTTTGTTACCTGTCCTTGATCTTACCGGTCGATGGCGTTGGATTGTGTTTCGTGACGTCACAGTACGAGAGCTTGCTGATTCCCAATGATTCGGAGGGCCAACGCTTCTAAAGGTAAGATAAATATTGAATATATGTACTTTTATTTTTACAGGTTTTTTTTATGTTTTTCATTGCCCATTGACTGCTAATGTATTAATTTGTACCTGTTTATGGTACAGGCATGGGCGTCCGCAGGAGGGAGCGAGGGGGGGTGCTTGCCCCCCCCTGGATCCAGGGCCGCCAACAGCGGGGGACAGAGGGCACTGGCGTGATAGGATTTAGCGCGCTCACGATGTGCAAGGAAGCGCGCGCGTCTCTGCAAAAAAAAAAAAACCTCCCTTGTCTCCTGATTGGCTGGCGCGTGTTGGCACGCTGCCAGGATTTTTTTTTTTTTGCCCTCGCAAGTTCTATTTTAGCTTGCATAGCGAGGCCCGCCCTTTCCTGCATGGAGCAAGTCAGGTGACTACTGCTCCATGCCACTCTCGCTTCCCCCTTGTCCTCCTGCTCTGATTCCCCCCCCCCCTGCTCCGATCCCCCCCGTTCCAAAATCTTCCCCCTGCTCTGGTCCACCCGTTCTGATTCCCCCCACACCTGCTCCGGTCCCCCCTTCCCGTTCCGATTCCCCCCCTGCTCCGGACCCCCCTTCCCATTCCGATTCCCCCCTGCTCAGGTCCCCCCCCCGTTCCAATTCCCCCCCTGCTCTGGTCCCCCCTTCCCATTCTGATTCCCCCCTGCTCTGGTCCCCCCTTCCCATTCTGATTCCCCCCTGCTCAGGTCCCCCCCGTTCCGATTCCCCCCCTGCTCCGGTCCCCCCCCATTCTGATTCCCCCCTGCTCTGGCCCCCCCGTTCCGTCCCCCCCCCTGCTCTGATTCCCCCTTGTTGCGAGTGTCTCAGTTTGTGTCTGAGTGTGTGTGTGTCTGAGTGTGTGAGTGAGTGAGTGAGTGAGTGTGTGTGTGTGTGTGTGTGTGTGTGTGTGTGTGTGTGTGTGTGTGTGTGTGTGTGATCAGGGGGGAGGGAATGAATGTGCGGAGGGCGGATTCAGGGAGTGGGTTTGAGTCAGAGGGCGATAATTGATGGAGGGAGGAGAGTGAGGAGACAGGGGGTGTAATAGAGGAAGTGAGGAAGAGAGGGGTGAGGGGGGAGAGTGAATGAAGAAGAGAGGGGGTAAGAAAGAGATGGGCTACACCTTGGGACTATCTGCATTAGAGTGGCACCAGACAAGGTGAGTGAGTGTGTGTGTGTGTGTGAGAGAGTGTGTGTCTGAAAGTGAGAGAGAGTGTCTGACAGTGAGAGAGAGTGTCTGAGAGTGAGAGAGGGATTCTGAAGGGGGGGGGAGTCTGAGAGCGTCTAAGGGGGAGAGCATCTGAGGGGGAGAGAGTCTGAGGGGGAGAGAGTCTGAGGGGGAGAGAGTCTGAGGGGGAGATAGTCTGAGGGGGAGAGAGTCTGAGGGGGAGAGAGTCTGAGAGAGTCTGAAGGGGAGAGAGGCTGAGAGAGTCTGAGGGGGAGAGAGTGTCTGAGGGGGGGAAGTCTGAGAGAGTCTGAGAGGGAGAGTCTGAGAGAGTCTGAGAGGGAGAGTCTGAGAGAGTCGAGTCTGAGAGAGTCGAGTCTGAGAGGGAGAGTCTGAAAGGGAGAGTCTGAGAGGGAGAGTCTGAGATCTGAGAGAGTCTGAGAGGGAGAGTCTGAGTGGGAGAGAGTGTCTGAAGGGGGGGGAATCTGAGAGGGAGAGTCTGAGAGGGAGAGTCTGAGAGGGAGAGTCTGAGAGGGAGAGTCTGAGAGGGAGAGTCTGAGAGGGAGAGTCTAAGAGGGAGAGTCTGAGAGGGAGAGTCTGAGAGGGAGAGACTGAGAAAGTCTGAGAGGGAGAGTCTGAGAGAGTCTGAGAGGGAGAGACTGAGAAAGTCTGAGAGGGAGAGACTGAGAGGGAGAGTCTGAGAAGGAGAGTCTGAGAGGGAGAATCTGAGAGGGAGAGTCTGAGAGGGAGAGTCTGAGAGGGAGAGTCTGAGAGGGAGAGACTGAGAAAGTCTGAGAGGGAGAGTCTGAGAGAGTCTGAGAGGGAGAGACTGAGAAAGTCTGAGAGGGAGAGACTGAGAGGGAGAGACTGAGAGGGAGAGACTGAGAGGGAGAGACTGAGAGGGAGAGTCTGAGAGGGAGAGTCTGAGAGAGTTTGAGAGGGAGAGTCTGAGAGGGAGAGATTGAAAGGGAGAGTCTGAGAGGGAGCGTCTGAGAGGGAGAGACTGAGAGGGAGAGTCTGAGAGGGAGGGTGTGTGTGTTTGTGTCTGTCTGTCTGTGAATGAATACAGACACCAACCCACAGTCAGTCAGTCACCCACCCAAGTGTCAGTCAGTCACCCAAATGTCAGTCACACACGAGTCAGTCCATCACCCACCCAAGTGTCAGTCACCCACCCCGTCACCCACACACCCCCCACACCCACTCTCTCTCTCTGTCTAGTTAAAATTATGCCCCCCCCTGAAAACATTTCTGCGGACGCCCATGGGTACAGGTGAATGCAGTTGGAGCCAATGCATTTTTTGGCAAATGCATTTCTTCTACTGACTGTTTTATTTTCTATTTATTTTTATTGTTTACATTAAATTGATTTGAATTTTCATGGCTTGATTTTTCTTTTTACAGATTGGTTAGCGATTTTATTTAATGATGTATTTTGGTGGCTACTGATTTTAATTAATGTGTTGCCTAGTGGTTGTATGAATTAATTGTTGTGTTGCTTACTGCTTTTAGGTATTAAATGTATTTTTTGGCTAGTGGTATGATTTATGTAATTGATTGCATAGTGGTTTTAATTATTTTACTGAATGCCTAGTGGTTTTTTTTCTTTAATTGATCGGCAATTGTTTTTATTTAGTTATTTGCTTTGTTGGCTAGTGCTTTTAATTTTAGTTTCTGGTTGTTTAGGTGCTTGTTGTAGATGTTTTATTATTGTGTATTTTTGTCATTCATGCTTTTTTGTCATTCATGCTTTTGTATTTTTTTATGTATTGTTGCTGGCATCGGAGGACATGCAGTATATTGACGAGGATGCCCTTCATCTTGGCAGGGTTAAGTAGAACAGTTTTTATTTACTTTAGTTATGCTGGCTAGCTAATGTTGTGTTTAATAATGGACAAATAATCTATTATCCATATCTAGACCACGAGGGCCCCCTGTGGGGCCCCCTGACAAAAGCATGGACCCCCCCAGGGCCACAGACACCCGTGTGGATGACCTGGAAACCCCCAGACACCCACGGGGACCACCCATCGACCCCATCTCGAGAAGCAGGGGGTCCATGGACCTGAAATCAATGCAGTTCCGGAGACCCCTGCTTATCTACACTAGTAATACAATTTATGATAGCAACGCTGTAAAAAATGGCATTTTAAAAACCCAGGCGATTTTTTCTATCGGACTTTACTGCATGAGGCCCTAGATATCTGTTAGTTTAGCTCAGTGCTGTGGTTGTGGGTTCTAGT
This sequence comes from Ascaphus truei, assembly GCF_040206685.1. Lineage (NCBI taxonomy): Eukaryota > Metazoa > Chordata > Amphibia > Anura > Ascaphidae > Ascaphus > Ascaphus truei. Next base: position 113,191,496 of record NC_134487.1, read on the forward strand.
CCTGCAGAATCTTATACCAATATGACATTCTAAACATAGAGGGGGCTATGCACTAAGCAGTGATAAGTCGTTTTAAAAGCGCAAAGTTCTCTTAGAACGTCAAGTTCCACCGAGCGCTATTCACTAAGCCGCGCAAACAGGCACTTTGCGCTCCAAACTTACTTTTTCAAGGAAATTTTTTAAAGTCCAACTTTGCTCGTACGATGAGCTGTTTGTGCTGAATCCTGCCCTTCTGCGGGATTCAGTAAGCAACGCAAACTTATCCTACGTGAAAGTTGAGCTGAATAATCAAATCAAATCAAAACAGCTTTATTGGCATGACGAAAGAACATTTCAGTATTGCCAAAGCGTGAATAAACTCACAAGCTGAAGGCAGGTGATCAAAAAAGCAGGACTTAGAAAAAAATCTTTGTTTACCTTTCTGCAGGCGCAAAACCCATACAACAGGCCGGCGGGTGTCCCCTGGCTTACCCCGCCGGGGTCCCCAAGGGAGGCCGGGGGTCGCGTGGGTGTCCCTGGCTGACCCCGCGGCCGTCCCGGGGTCCCCGCCGGAATCCCAGGGTACCCGCGGGCTTGCAGTACCAATGTTGTGCCTACAAAAATATTAAACAATATTTCTAACTAAATACACCCCCCTAACGCATATGGTACAATAATGTGCAAAATAACTATTATCCAGATATGGATAATAGATTATTTGCCCATTATTAAACACTGTATTAGCATACCTAAATAAAATAAATAAAAACAGTAGCAAGCTAATCCAATGAATACAAGCAGTATCAACATCAACAATGAATTAATTAAACCATTAACCAATGAAACCAATTAATTCCTAAACCAACTCAAAATGAATAGTAACACTAACCAATCAAACCAATTAATTACTACAACATTAATGAATGTAAACATTAAAAGACAAAGAAATACATTCAAACAATATCTGAAATAACCATAAAACGCATTAGCTAACATAATACAACATTAACTACAAACGAACACCAATCGCAAACATTTTATTGCATTACGCATGAAAAAAACAAACAATCACATCCACATAAGAAAAAGACATAAAAAAAACAACAGCAATACCAAGCCACAAATGCCCCCCAAATATTGTCATAATAATGTATTAATATGTATCCTAAAGTGGTACAGATTAATATATTATCAGTCAATGTGCCTCCCCCCAAAAAATCAAAAAATACATCCAATGAAGAAACCTGTAAAAAGAGAAATTTACAAACATTCAATATATTACTTACCATTAGAAGCGGTGGCCCTCCGACTCCCGGGGTAACACGAAGCTCACGTACCTTGAAGGCCTCCAACAGCATCCGATGCCATCCGCCATGAAGATCCGGATCAGTTACCCAAATCTTCTTTTTTCTTTCTTTAATCACCTTCTTCTATCTTCACCTGTCACCATTTCTTGATCTTCTTTATCTTCTATCTTCATCTGTCAATCCAAAAAAACCCATGGTAAATCCCAACAGATGTTGTCTCGTCGTCTTCTTGGGCTCAAATGAGGCGTAACGGCCTTAAATAGGGCTTATGACGTCACATTTAGCCTCAAAATGTTTAACAGACACCTGATTGGCTGTTCAAACCATGTTCCGACTTTATTTTTATTTTTTTTACATGACGTCACTTAAAGTGAATGATGCCAGCCAATCAGAATGGCTGTGCTTCATTTGCCTTTAAGATGACGTGACGAAATCCAAGATGGCCGGCGTTACATGGTATTTCAGCCAATCAATGTGTGCAATTGGTTCCCACGATCTGATTGGCTAAAATACCATGTGACGCCGGCTTCGTCACGTCATCTTTAAGGCAAATGAAGCACAGCCATTCTGATTGGCTGGCTTCATTCCCTTTAAGTGATGTCATGTAAAAAAAAATATGACGTCATCACGCTGGCGTCTCTGAGGGTGTTGGATCGTGAGACACATGCAGTGTCTATCTGGGGCTGGTAACATTGTATCACATACTAGGATATACTTATCTGTTGGATTTACCCTAGTGTGTCATAGATCTAGCGCTTTCATGCTGCTGAGGTTTATTTTTCAACAGCCATGGTTTACAGGACAGTTTTGATGCAGCTAATACATGAGGCAACATTATTCTAAGCATGCTGATTATAACATTTATGTTTCTGATTGAAGTAAGAGCTATTTCTTAGGTCACCAATTGATGTAGCTATACAGGATTACAGATGTACTATTTAGCAATTGTGTAGTCAGGTCTCCACTATTCGTGCTGTGTGGCCATACTGCACATACCCACGTATATATTTGTGATATACTGAGCATTTATGCTGTTACATTGGGGTTTATATGTCATCTGATAGCTGGTATACTATGTGCCTATTAGGTGATTACACCAACAGGGGATTTTTTCCACTGCGTACCAACCACTGCATTTATTAACTGGTGTGTTTAGGATAATAATCCTATTATTTGAGTCTTATCGCATCAATTGACTTCCACCAGACAGGTCTCGAATCAACACCCCATAGGGGATTTTAGTATTTGTTCGTTTTGTAATTTTAAGTCGTCGCGGTTGTCATAATTAATAAATATTTTTAATTTTTATTTTTTGAATTATTGTTTTTTGTGAGCTCTGACTCACTCTAGTGTGTCACTAGGTAGGGGTGATTCTACCTCATATAGTGGGACAATTGGTATCCCAGGCTAATTTAGCTATTAATATTACTTTGAGTGCAGTTAACTGGGTTCTTTTCGTTAATCTTAGAGTTAACGTGTTGTGCTATATAACCACTTAGATTGTAAGCTCTTCATGGCAGGGAATCCTTGTCCTAATGTCTACTTTTATGTTGAAGCGCTGATTCCTATTATGTCATGTGTATTACTGCTATAAGGCGCAACCAGTGAAAAAAAAAACCTAAAAAGATTAAGTGGAAAATAAATGGATACTTAAGTATTTGGTGACAACTTTGTTTGCCATTCCTCTGCCCTACATTCATCTAATTATATGGTGCATCATCTTGTCTTAGATAGTTATCTTCCTTTAACCACAAATGCAATTACATTTTTGTAAATTAGTATTTCTTGACTTAAGGAAGAGAGTAGAATTCGCAAAAGCTTGTCCATAAATATAATTGTTAGCCAAATGAAAAAGGTATCACCTCATTTATTTTCCAGGATTGCAACCGAGCTGACACAGTTATTTAACTGTAACAACATTCTGATAGGAACTGATTTGCTGCCACCTGGTGGTATGCAAGTAAATTAAGAAGGAGCACACTATAACACATATGCCAGGATTCACTAAACTCACATGAGGCTGCGCTTAAAGTGTCGGCGACAGCGACACGACGCAACATTGCATCAAAACAAATGCATTGTCTCCGTCGCCGGCGCTTATAGTGGACGCGACGGAGCGACAGCGCTACCAAAAATCTAGTAGTCAGTGGTATTTGAATTTTGAAGAGATTGTCTACACATGTGACTGGCTATAAGCCAATCAGGGAGCTTCTCCGTCCGTCTGCCTTCCCCTTTGCTGACGTCACTGGTCTTGTAGCCAGCGATGTCTCCAAACAACAAATCACAACTATCGCGAGGGGTGACGTCATCGGTCACGTCGCCGTCGCAGGCTGTACAAGCGCAGCCTTAGGGATATCTATGCTTGATCCCATAATAATTGCCATTTATTTGAATGGCAGTTAACACAGGATTAAACTCTTATCGGATCTTAGTGAATTTCCCACATTACATAATTTTGAGTGTATATCTATACTTTTATTTTTTATATATTATTAGAATAGTTTTTGTCATAACTACAGTATACAGTATCTAACAAATAATTTAGCTTGATGTTATAAATAGTTGATATTTTTTGCTATCCGTCCATTTTAGGACTTAATTTTAATACCAATAAAAAAAGATGTCTGAGAAAACACATTGGGCCATATTTCTATGCAGTGCTACTCCGAAAGACACCTTCCGGCACTGAACGACACCTTACTGCCTGTTCAAGTGTCTGAGACAGTCTTCCAGAGTCAGAAAGACAATTAACAACTGTGATTGTTTCCTTCGACCTTTTATATGTGTAGCCAGGTCATGCGTGAGGGGAAAGGCTGTGTGGTTGTTGCAATGAGATTGTGAGCTGGCGAGTTGGTCGCCGGTGCTCCGCCGAGGGCACTGCCATTTTGATTGTGCGCGCGCATGCGCAGAGAACGCTCACTCATGCGCAGAGAAGGCTCACGCATGCGCAGATAGTATCTAGAGTTACAAACACAAAACAGAGCACACCGCTCGCACAATTAATTAATTTTGATGTGTAATCATTTTTATTTTTTACAAAAATGGGTGCTACCTATGTACTAAGGTTAATAGATTCTAACACATAAACGAAAGACTGAAGAAGTCAGTCTACAGTATCATTCACAGAAAGTACATTAGCGGTGCACACCACACTAATTTTTAGTAATTTTATAGTGAATAAATTCTAGTGAAACAAACCGTGTTTAAGTGAAAAATACATTAAAAACTCATTAAAATCTAACAAGTGGTGCCTAGATCAATAATAGTTGCTGCCTTTAGTTGGCCACCATTGACAATGACATTGATGAACATAAGTTTAAGCATTGTTCGTCCATTGAATTAATAGTGTAATCATTGCCAAATACTTAGCGACAATTACCAGAGGGCATGATCACTAAATGCAGTGAACCCTTGATTATACCAATGCTTCTTTACAATTTGGTCTTGCCACATGTACTTCTAGAGTTAATCGCAGCAATATAAAATCATACAATATACATGAGGTTAGTCTGATTTTCAATTGTTGGTGAGTACACATGAAAAAATATTGCTGTGCTATTGATTGGTGCCTAATAACCATAGGATGTTTATATGGTTATTATAATACTGAAATCAGTCTGTTGCCCACAAGAACACATAAATATCTGGTTGTTATTATACACTAGGTAACAGAATATGACAATTATACCCTAGGTAACAGAATATGACAAGACAACATAGTTGATTGGCAACTCTTACAATGTTAATTAATATACTGTGCAAATATATATATATATGCACACCAATTGCTCACAGTGAATGCTACATCACAGTATTGCAGGTTAATCACAATAGAGGAATCCCTCATCTAGCTAAACTCAAATATGAGAAAGCTGCTTGCTGAGAGCAGCGCAGTTCCAACATCACTGCCAAGATTTACTTTGGACTCACTCACTCTAGTGACAGCAATAGTAAATCATTGATAACCTGCAAAATGTCACCCCACAATATCTGCTACAACACAAATTGCAAGCAATAGTAGTATGTTGGGATCCATTTTCTGACTAAGCTCAAATATGCAAAAGCTGCTTGTCAAAGACAGCGCAGTTCCAACAACACTGCCAAGATTTACTTTTTTTACGCCGGAGTAGCCCGCAGACCAGACCTGTCCCTAGAACTGAGGTGGCAGGTATGAATACACATACCGACAGAGCGAGGGACGTGTCCGGGTTGTGGTATTAGATGGTGCCAGGCCAGATGGGGTGTATTGCGTGAATACTTGCCGGTACCGTTTTCCCAGAATAATGGTTATTGCAGTTGCCGAGATCAGGGGTAGGAGACGTATGGAAGGACCGAGATGAGTGCCGTGGTCGAAGGGAGCCAAAAGGTACGTAAACAGGAACAATCCGAAGTCGAGAGCCAAAAGGGGTAGTCTGCCAAGCCGCGTCAAAACCGAAAGAATCAAAGAACAAGCACTGTGAAACACCCATACAAAAACTATGACGAGCGAGGAAGCACAGAACAGAGAGGGTATATAAAGCTGGAACAGCCAACAAGGAGAGGGGGCGTGCCTGGAGGAGCCCAGGGAGCTTCAGTGCATTGGATGCTGTTCTTAGAGCTCAGGTGACACTCAGCAAGAGCCAGATTGTAACCGTGCAGTGTGTGGGGGCGGGGCCTGAGTGGGGATAAGTTCAAGGGCTTTTGTGTTTGCACTGTAAGTCTGACGTGCGCATGAGAGGAAGCAACGTGGGGTGCACATGTGCGCGCGGGGTGGCGATTCCGCGCCGAAGGCTGCGGCGCAGAGCGTGGAGGAAGTACCTCGTGGAGCATTCCACCATGCCGATGGGTAAGTGCTGAAGCTGAAGGGGGCTTACGTGGTTGTAGTGGAAGGGTCTGAGCAGTGTAAGGAGAGAGGCGTGAGCTCCGCCTGAGGCGCTGTGTGCTCACATTCCTAACAGAACTCCCTCTTCAGGATCGGCCTCAGGACGATCCAAGAACGGCTTGTCCGGAAATTTCCTCCTAAAAGTCTTCAGGAGGCTGGGCGCATGGATGTCTTTGAGCGGAACCCAAGACCTCTCCTCGGGTCCGAAACCCCTCCAGTCGACCAAAAACTGAAGCTGCCACCTGGAGATGCGGGGGTCAGAGCAGTGTAAGAATAGAGCCGGGAGCTCCGTCTGAGGCGCTGCGTGCTCACATTCCTAACAACTTTAGACTGTAGTGACAGCGGTGATAACATATTAATGGCTTGCAGATACCCATACTTTGTATTTAGAACTGATTGGGAGTACTTAGCTGTGTTGTGACATTCAGAGACCGCATATGGAGCTCAGGGCCTTCCCCTGACGAAGCTCCACCTGAAAGAAACGCGTAGGGCATCGTGACGTGGTGACGTCACATCACGTGGTGCCGTGGATCTGTTGACTGCCGTCGCCATTGCACTTGGAACTCCATATGTGGTCTCTGAATGTCACAACACAGCTAAGTTCTCCCAATCAGTTCTAAATACAAATTATGGGTATCTGCAAGCCATTAATATGTTATCACCGCTGTCACTACTGTCTAAAGTAAATCTTGGCAGTGATGTTGGAACTGCACTGCCTTTGACAAGCAGCTCTTGCATATGTGAGCTTAGTCAGATAAGGGATCCCAACATACTACTATTGCTTGCAATTTGTATTGTAGCAGATATTGTGGGGTGACATTTTGCAGGATATCAATGATTTACTATTGCTGTCACTAGAGTGAGTGAGTCCAAAGTAAATCTTGGCAGTGATGTTGGAACTGCGCTGCTCTCAGCAAGCAGCTTGCTCATATTTGAGTTTAGCTAGATGAGGGATTCCTCTACTGTGATTAACCTGCAATACTGTGATGTGGCATTCACTGTGAGCAATTGGTGTGCATATATATATATATATATATATATATATATATATATATATATTTGCACAGCATATTAATTGACATTGTAAGAGTTGCCAATCAACTATGCTGTCTTGCCATATTCTGTTACCTAGGGTATAATTGTCATATTCTGTTACATAGGGTATAATAACAACCAGATATTGGTGTGTTCTTGTGGGCAACAGACTGATTTCAGTATTATAATAACCATATAAACATCCTATGGTTATTAGGCACCAATCAATAGCACAGCAATGTTTTTTCACGTGTACTCACCAACAATTGAAAATCAGACTAACCTCATGTATATTGTATGATTTTATATTGCTGGGATTAACTCTAGAAGTACATGTGGCAAGACCAAATTGTAAAGAAGCATTGGTATAATCAAGGGTTCACTGCATTTATTAATCATGCCCCCTGGTAATTGTAGCTAAGTATTTGGCAATGATTACACTATTAATTCAATGGACAAACAATGCTTAAACTTCTGTTCATCAATGTCATTGTCAATGGTGGCCAACTAAAGGCAGCAACTATTATTGATCTAGGCACCACTTGCTAGATTGTAATGAGTTTTTAATGTATTTTTCACTTAAACACGGTTTGTTTCACTAGAATTTATTCACTATAAAATTACTAAAAAATAGTGTGGTGTGCACCGCTAAAGTACTTTCTGTGAATGATAGATTGACTTCTTCAGTCTTTCGTTTATGTGTTAATATCTAGAGTTGCGGCGGTCATCTTTGTATACCTGGCGCATGCGCAGTATAATGTCAGTGGCGGACATTACACCCATAGATCCGCTGGAAACTACAAGTCCCAGCAGCCTCATGGGCTGCAGATCACATGTTGTTAGGCAGCCAATAGGGCTGCTATATTTAAAACAGTTGAAAAGTGATAACAGTTAGGACAGTTAGGGCAGTTGTTCAGTTGGGAGCAGGGTACAAAAGAGGGAGGTAGGGTCCCAGGTGCCAATAGCCCTGGGACTAGAGCAGCTTTCCCCTGAAGGCCACAATTAGTTCCCGACTCACAGTAGGCGCCTGCAGCTGTATAGGGAAGCCCATAGTTATGGACCATTTTCCCTGTGTTGTGCAATATCAGGGACACAGTGCCTACGCCCCGAAGTGATGTGTAACTTGTGGTCTGGAATCAGACAACCTACATTCAGAGACTATGTGAAGAAAAAGTGCGCAACTATTAAATTCTAACACACACGTGAAGTGATTAAATAGTGATAAAAAATAAGTAAATTACGTGACCTATTTTTATCAATTCTGAATGGAGCGTCTGCAGCTGTGGTACCAGGGATGGCTCAGAGCACCCCCTAGAACGTTAGACAAATAGACAAAAAAACACAGCGCACAACGCTCATAGTGCATTAAATATATTAATTCAAAAATTCAATATGGTAAGTAATGTGCGTACATCAAGTTAAATACAAGTGAGCATGTTAGGGATATGTTACCCATACACCAACAGATGTCATCAGTGGAAACCGGTTTGGATTTCACCAGCAGGAACCCTCTGTGGTGCCAGGTTCTGTATCATCAAAAGGGGGGTGTCTTTATGAGATGGCTAATGTCCCGTGTTTGCAGTTCACAAAGAAGCAGCCCTGTCTCTGGGACATGCACGGCAGCTTCAATCCTCCTCCAAACTTCCGTTGCGGCAGGCACTTCCGGGTTGTGACGTCATCCGTCTATAGCAGCGCTGCTCGCGTGACTGTCCTCCGGTAGCCAGATAGAGAGTGCCAACGGGGTGGGTAACGGGTCTCTGGATACTTGCTATTCCAACGCGTTTCGAAACCGAAGAGGTTTCTTCATCAGGGAATGTAGAATGGTGCAATAGCTAGCATTAAAATACCCCGCGCTGGTAGTCCATTGGTCCGTCACACGGACTTGTTAGCCAATGGGGTAGCAGCAGGGGAGAATCCATATTGAAAGAAAAAAACCTATCAACAACAACTTTATTTAACATAATCTAAAATGACATACAATATAAAAAAGGCAGCGATTCTAAAACAAAAAAGAAAGATAGTATTACTGCAACATATTAAAAAACAACAATTATTAATCTTCTCATGTTAATGGAATAAAATATTGGACTAAACCTATGAATTTTCAAAGAAGAAGCATGACCTAAAAACAAATCCTGAACCAGAGGCACAACCTCTAATCAATATCAACTATAGCAGCTTTCATAATTTTAGATCAATAAATATAGACCTATATACCTATCACCTCATACATATTGCTCACATAGTTTGACTACTATAAAAATATATATATATAAATTATAAACTTTACATTAAATTGTTTATTAAAAAGTTATATCAAAATATATAAAAATGACCAATAATTATTTTAAAATCAATAAAATCAATAAAGAGACCAAATATCGATATCCTCGTTTAAACCCCCTGGATGTAGTGTATTTAATTTATGTATCCAGAAGGTTTCCTGAATTGACAATTCCTTAACCCTATCCCCTCCTCTCCTATTTCTATGTACATGTTTAATACCTTTGAATAAAAGTGAGGAAGGGTCTTTATTGTGATGCAAAGCATAATGTTTAGATAAACTATGTTGCATGTATCCAATTCTTATATTCCGCAAATGTTCTTGGATCCTTATTTTTAAAAGACGTTTAGTGCGTCCCACATATTGCAATGCGCATGGGCATTCAATAACATATACAATGTAGTCTGAATTACACAATATAAAATCAGTAATCTCATACTCCTCCCCTGTGGAGTTACATTTGATTGATTTCTTAGCAGAATGCATGTGCTTACACACCGAACATTTCCCACACTTAAAGTTCCCTACAGGTTTGGTGTTTAGCCACCTTTTTTCCCCAGTCAGGTTTTCTTTTATTTTAATATCACTGGGTGATAGTGTATTTTTTAAATTCTTTGCTCTCCTGTAGATGAATTTGGGATATTTTGAAATATGGGCACTTAGTATTGGATCATTGGCAAGAATAGCCCAATGTTTTTTCACAATCTGTTCTATTTGAATTGTCCTTGAGTTAAAACTGGTGATAAATGCCACACTACATTTATCCTCATTGATTTTCCTGCGTTCTTTCTTTTTTGGCATTAGCATTGTACTCCTGTCTATTTTTCTTATTTTTTCCAGATCATTTCTGAGTTTATCCAGAGGGTAGCCCCTTTCTAGGAATCTTGATGTAAGGTTCTTTGCCTGTTCTTCAAAATCTGTATCTAGACTGCAGTTTTTCCGTAACCTATAGAACTGGCCACTGGGTATATTTCTGATCCACGTTTTTTTGTGGTTACTCGTGGCAAGTAGCAGATTGTTGGAGTCTACATCCTTAAAATGTGTTTTCGTTACAAGTTTCCCTTCCTCTGAAACCCTCAGGCTCAGGTCTAAAAAGCTTATTTCCCTTACATTATCTTCTAATGTGAATGTCAAGTTTTTGTTATTATTATTAATATAAGTTAGAAAGAGACCCACAGAGCACTGGTCTCCATCCCATATACAGAGGATATCGTCTATAAAGCGACGCCAAATAATAATGTTTTCTTTAAATGGATTATTACTGTTAAAAATGAATTCATTTTCCCATCCTCCCATATACAGGTTTGCGAAACTGGGGGCGAATCTCGTTCCCATCGCAGTTCCGCAAACCTGTAGGAAAAACTCATCTAAAAACATAAAATAATTGTGCTTATGTATAAATTTGATGGAGTCCATTATAAACTTTCTATTTAGGGGATGTAATTCCTGGTCAACGCAACGGAGGTTTGGAGGAGGATTGAAGCTGCCGTGCATGTCCCAGAGACAGGGCTGCTTCTTTGTGAACTGCAAACACGGGACACGGGACATTAGCCATCTCATAAAGACACCCCCCTTTTGATGATACAGAACCTGGCACCACAGAGGGTTCCTGCTGGTGAAATCCAAACCGGTTTCCACTGATGACATCTGTTGGTGTATGGGTAACATATCCCTAACATGCTCACTTGTATTTAACTTGATGTACGCACATTACTTACCATATTGAATTTTTGAATTAATATATTTAATGCACTATGAGCGTTGTGCGCTGTGTTTTTTTGTCTATTTGTCTAACGTTCTAGGGGGTGCTCTGAGCCATCCCTGGTACCACAGCTGCAGACGCTCCATTCAGAATTGATAAAAATAGGTCACGTAATTTACTTATTTTTTATCACTATTTAATCACTTCACGTGTGTGTTAGAATTTAATAGTTGCGCACTTTTTCTTCACCTTGTCACCTATTTGCTCTTTTTGTGTTGCACATTATTTTTTCAGATTAATACCCACCCAATCTAGACCATGGTTTGGAATTTGGTGAACTGTAGAAAAAAACGTGATGAAAACTTTGATTCACTGTTCTCAGAAGAACCAATTATGGCTCCTGAGACTAGTGATACCAAGGGGTCTATTGAGAAACATTTTAAGACTTTAGAACAATTACTCCTTACCGAGAGTAAAATTTACCTTGTAAAAAGAACCATCCAAAAATATATAGACTGTGATAGAGTCCCTAGGGGCCTACGGTTTCGTAAATTACCTACTTTCGGTAAGGAAGATCAACATTTTATGAAAGAATGGAACAGAATCATGGATGATTGTTCAATTACTTTAATGAAATTAATTATATATGAAAGAACAAAAACCTTGAAAATTATTGATAAAGAGGTGTCAGATGTGGTTAAGCTACTTGAACCTCTAGTAATTGAATTCGATTGTTCTGAGATGGAACATGACCTACGTATGAAATTAGAACATACGGAGGATGAAATTTTAAAGAAGAAACACGAGAAGTTTTATAGAGATAAGGCTGACTATGACAATAATAGACAGAGGAATTGGGCGAAGGACCCCGAGAGGGGGCGAAGCTCAAAAGGAAATCCTCAGGGAGGAGGGAAGAGGGAATCCTCCAAGTCATTAAACAGAACCAATGATCAGCCAAGATATCCTAAACCAGTCATATATCAAAATGAAAGGGGTTGGGAAAACCAAATTTATGATGATAGAAGAGGTTTTCAACAATATACTAACTATCCACCTCCACATAGACACGATGGGTATGTTAGGAACCCCAACTATAAGGGAAGGAACTACATCCCAAATTTTAGTTATGGCCAAAAAGAGTATGAGCGACACGACCAAAATGTTAACTATAGAGCAAATAAACCCAGTCCTAGATACAGGTCACCTGCCCAATCATCCCCGTCCTGTTTTTTAGACTCTGTCAAACAACGACATCTAGATCCGAAAAGGACGGAAGAGAGTCCAGGACCTACCCTAAAACCCTTACAGGAAAAAAAGAAAAGGGCTCTACCAGAAGAGGAACAAGAGGGGGGACCAGACTTAAAGAAAAGAGACTACGAGAGGGATTAACACTATCACCCCCGAGGGGGATTTTTTATTTGTCAAATGTCATTTTAACTAATGACCAAAAAAAGGTTTTAAATAGAGGCCTAACTTTTTCCCGTACTTGTGGTCCAAGTTCTTTTCAATTATACACCGATTTGCACAAATGTGTACGTAATCTCACCTTAAAAAGACATTTTATTAAGATTGACCTAGAAGGTGGTGAAGAACAGGGTGAAATATCTAATACCTCTCTCAATACCACACCATCTCAAAATGACACTATTGGTAATAATGCGACATGTAGACATACTGATTTTAGGGGAAAATCAAGATTTTATCCCGCACACTCGAAAGGCCACCATATTGAGACCTTCTTCAATATGGTCAATAATGAGTTAAATTCATTAACTAGTGGTAGCAAAACTGGTGATATAAAACACAACCTAAATAAAAATGAAACACTGGCGTTGAAATTTCTGAAAGAAAACAACAATCTGATTATCAGACAAGCAGATAAAGGGGGGGGTGTCGTGTTGCAGGATCGAAAAGATTATGAAGGAGAGGCTTTGAGACTCTTGAACGACACCGCGTCCTATATGAGACTTAAAAAAGACCCCACTAAGGAGTTCTTGATTGAACTTAAAAGTCTCTTTACCGAAGCCCTCAATACCTGTGCTATTTCCAAAAATGAGTATGATTTTCTTTATTCAGACTGTCCAAAGATCCCTATATTCTACCATCTCCCCAAAATACATAAAGCATTAATTAATCCACCTGGTAGACCGATTATTTCAGGGATACAGAGCCTAACCGCAAACCTTTCTCAATATGTGGATTTTTTTCTCCAAACGTATGTGATCAAACTCCCCTCCCACCTCAGGGATTCCACTTCAGTACTAAATTTATTAGAAGGATTGGAGTGGAAGGATTCGTATAGATGGGTTACCTGTGATGTACAGGCCCTCTATACCAATATACCCCACATGGAGGGTATGGCGGCTACTGATTTTTTCCTATCAGGTGACCAGGAATTACATCCCCTAAATAGAAAGTTTATAATGGACTCCATCAAATTTATACTTAAGCACAATTATTTTATGTTTTTAGATGAGTTTTTCCTACAGGTTTGCGGAACTGCGATGGGAACGAGATTCGCCCCCAGTTTCGCAAACCTGTATATGGGAGGATGGGAAAATGAATTCATTTTTAACAGTAATAATCCATTTAAAGAAAACATTATTATTTGGCGTCGCTTTATAGACGATATCCTCTGTATATGGGATGGAGACCAGTGCTCTGTGGGTCTCTTTCTAACTTATATTAATAATAATAACAAAAACTTGACATTCACATTAGAGGATAATGTAAGGGAAATAAGCTTTTTAGACCTGAGCCTGAGGGTTTCAGAGGAAGGGAAACTTGTAACGAAAACACATTTTAAGGATGTAGACTCCAACAATCTGCTACTTGCCACGAGTAACCACAAAAAAACGTGGATCAGAAATATACCCAGTGGCCAGTTCTATAGGTTACGGAAAAACTGCAGTCTAGATACAGATTTTGAAGAACAGGCAAAGAACCTTACATCAAGATTCCTAGAAAGGGGCTACCCTCTGGATAAACTCAGAAATGATCTGGAAAAAATAAGAAAAATAGACAGGAGTACAATGCTAATGCCAAAAAAGAAAGAACGCAGGAAAATCAATGAGGATAAATGTAGTGTGGCATTTATCACCAGTTTTAACTCAAGGACAATTCAAATAGAACAGATTGTGAAAAAACATTGGGCTATTCTTGCCAATGATCCAATACTAAGTGCCCATATTTCAAAATATCCCAAATTCATCTACAGGAGAGCAAAGAATTTAAAAAATACACTATCACCCAGTGATATTAAAATAAAAGAAAACCTGACTGGGGAAAAAAGGTGGCTAAACACCAAACCTGTAGGGAACTTTAAGTGTGGGAAATGTTCGGTGTGTAAGCACATGCATTCTGCTAAGAAATCAATCAAATGTAACTCCACAGGGGAGGAGTATGAGATACTGATTTTATATTGTGTAATTCAGACTACATTGTATATGTTATTGAATGCCCATGCGCATTGCAATATGTGGGACGCACTAAACGTCTTTTAAAAATAAGGATCCAAGAACATTTGCGGAATATAAGAATTGGATACATGCAACATAGTTTATCTAAACATTATGCTTTGCATCACAATAAAGACCCTTCCTCACTTTTATTCAAAGGTATTAAACATGTACATAGAAATAGGAGAGGAGGGGATAGGGTTAAGGAATTGTCAATTCAGGAAACCTTCTGGATACATAAATTAAATACACTACATCCAGGGGGTTTAAACGAGGATATCGATATTTGGTCTCTTTATTGATTTAATTGATTTTAAAATAATTATTGGTCATTTTTATATATTTTGATATAACTTTTTAATAAACAATTTAATGTAAAGTTTATAATTTATATATATATATTTTTATAGTAGTCAAACTATGTGAGCAATATGTATGAGGTGATAGGTATATAGGTCTATATTTATTGATCTAAAATTATGAAAGCTGCTATAGTTGATATTGATTAGAGGTTGTGCCTCTGGTTCAGGATTTGTTTTTAGGTCGTGCTTCTTCTTTGAAAATTCATAGGTTTAGTCCAATATTTTATTCCATTAACATGAGAAGATTAATAATTGTTGTTTTTTAATATGTTGCAGTAATACTATCTTTCTTTTTTGTTTTAGAATCGCTGCCTTTTTTATATTGTATGTCATTTTAGATTATGTTAAATAAAGTTGTTGTTGATAGGTTTTTTTCTTTCAATATGGATTCTCCCCTGCTGCTACCCCATTGGCTAACAAGTCCGTGTGACGGACCAATGGACTACCAGCGCGGGGTATTTTAATGCTAGCTATTGCACCATTCTACATTCCCTGATGAAGAAACCTCTTCGGTTTCGAAACGCGTTGGAATAGCAAGTATCCAGAGACCCGTTACCCACCCCGTTGGCACTCTCTATCTGGCTACCGGAGGACAGTCACGCGAGCAGCGCTGCTATAGACGGATGACGTCACAACCCGGAAGTGCCTGCCGCAACGGAAGTTTGGAGGAGGATTGAAGCTGCCGTGCATGTCCCAGAGACAGGGCTGCTTCTTTGTGAACTGCAAACACGGGACATTAGCCATCTCATAAAGACACCCCCCTTTTGATGATACAGAACCTGGCACCACAGAGGGTTCCTGCTGGTGAAATCCAAACCGGTTTCCACTGATGACATCTGTTGGTGTATGGGTAACATATCCCTAACATGCTCACTTGTATTTAACTTGATGTACGCACATTACTTACCATATTGAATTTTTGAATTAATATATTTAATGCACTATGAGCGTTGTGCGCTGTGTTTTTTTGTCTATTCAGAGACTATCTATGGTGGGACGCTCCTGCTGGAGACCACCCCACGCGGAGGCAGAAGGCGTCGTTGGAGCAGACTGCCTGTTGACTGTTGTTGTTCAGCTACACCCGGGGGGCTGCACCAACATTCACGTGGGCAGTGCTGTCTCACACTTGGGGGTGGGAAAGGTCATTGGGGTCTGGACACTGGGACACTGGTGCCCCTGCACCCAAGTACTGTGGGGATATTCCGCGGGTTGGTATACATATATGTCTATTGCTGTTCCTATTGTTGTCATTGTTTATTACCTCCCAGTAAATATTGTTCCCCATACTCTGTGTGTGTATTTCTGGGCATATTGTCTTGGGAGGGGTTATCCTACTATATGAGGATCCTTCTCAGGTGGAATCGCTTTTTAGTAGATATACATACACCCCAGGCTCCCCAGTATCAGAGGATCAGGTCTCTTGTTTGCCACACAGGTATAGCAGCACACATAGTCACCCTGACACAGGGGGAAAGGGGACTACATATGAAGAAAGAAATACACAGAAGTTGTCAGGTTACCTCCATCAGTACCTTTTAAGTTACTGAGTGCATAGTATCAAAAATAGCATATGCTGCAAGTAAAAAACTAGCAAAGTGCTAATACTGTACTAAAATACCAAAGTTTTACCAGCGCCATTTGGTCAGTAGCAACTGATAGCAACCACATGATCACTTGGGTATAATTCATGTGGTTACGGACATCCCCAATGATGGACACTGACCTTCAACTTCAATCAAGTCCACAACTCCCAATTTTCCCTGGAAAATTAGCAAAACCTTTGGCAAGCGCGGTGACATCTTGAGAATGTCATAATGGCAACAAAAGGGTAACAATGTTTCCAATGTAGAGAATCATTCAATCTCCAAGGAGCCGGTGACAGGGTAAATAAAAGCTACCAGCTATATGCCTGGCAGACATATGTTTAGTCTGCAGAGCAGCAGTGATGAGGTTAACTTCAGCTGGGAAGCTCATGGCAATCAGTTGGATCCCAGCTGCCTAATCAAGGTGTGTTAAAAACCCCAGGATGTGCACACATGCAGCCTAGCTGGTCAGGAGACAGGAGTGAGTTACTGAAGAGAGTACTGATATAAGGTCTGTTTGCCAAGTACATTTTTTATGAACTGTTGTGTCCAGCATGCAGAAGAGAACCTGCTTTGTTTGCATGCTGAAGAGAACCTGCTTAGTTTGCCATGCTGAAGATAAGCTATTTTGTTTTGTCTGCTGAAGAAAAGCTATTTTGTTTTGTGTGCTGTATGTTATTTTTAAGGCTAAAAGAAATATGCCTTGTCAAGAGACCCCGCATGTGTAGTTGCATGTACCCTGCAACAGAGCCCTAGACATTGATAATTTGGGATCTTTTAATGTTAATGTTCAACAATGTAATCAGGCCAATGTCTGCCAATCGAAGTGAAGATACTTGCCTGCGGTCTATAAAACTACAATCTATCCTGGAATAGACAGAATGAGGAGCAAAGTAAAATGTATAATCTCTTACATTGCTATTTACACTCTGCCGGACATCCACTACAGACAGGTCTTTCATAATATTTGTAAAAGCTCTGTTAATCACATACGATAAGCATGGTAAGGTACAGTAATTGCTTACTGAACTGTAATGTGGAATGGCTAAATAAGCCATGATCTAGCCTGTCTTTCCTTCCCTTTTATTTATTTATTTATAAGAATGTTTTACCAGGAATTAATACATTGGGAGTTACCTCTCGTTTTCAAGTATGTCCTGGGCATAGAGTTATGATGACAAATACATGGTTACAAATACATTGTAACCTTAAGTGAACAGGGTATACATTATATACAACACATTGCATGCACAGTTAAAGATAATATATGTTGTAGGCGTATGTAACCAGATTAAAACTTGAGACAGCATTAGTTTTGAAAGAACTTAAACTGGTGGCAGCATTGAGAGTCTCTCGTGGTAGATTGTTCCAGTTGGGGGGTGCATGGTAAGAGAAGGAGCAGTGGCCAGATTATTTGCCTGCTACTGCATTTCAAATCAATGGGCAGCTTTTCCATGGTCAGGGATTGCAAAACAAATTGAAAAAATATTTGTTCTGTATAAAGATAACAAAAAGTGTTTTTTTTTATGATACTGTATGTATGCACAGTTTAAAAAAAAAAACTCTGCCTGCAGCTTACAGTGTGAGTGTAATTTTGATATACAGTATAAAGAAGTACAGTATATCAGCAAGAACATTTTTCCATTTAGAGACAGCTAAAACAAGGAGTTAAATGTACAGCAATTATATACTGCAGAGTTGTATTTGTAAAACACAGTACATAAAAATATGTGTCACCTTATTCTGTACATCCAAATTCACAATATTCATAAAATTCAAAAGAAGCAGTAGCCTTTCAGGCATATCTGTAACCAACCTTGTTTCTTAAAATGATAAACATACAAAGTTTAGAATAGAGAACTGATGTTGATTAAAACTACAGAACATTCACCACATTGAGGAGTAAATTAATAGTAATGCAGATGAAAAGACACATTCCTCAGTAAAAGATTCAACAGTTCAACTGTTTTCCCTGACATGATACCCACAATGTATCCTAAACATGACGACCGTGATGACTGGTTCCATTTCAATTTCCAGCAACTAGTGTATGGGAATTCCCCCCAGATTTCTCTGGTAATAATTATTTGTATTATACTCTACTGTATGAATAAAGTTCATGCATAGGCATCATCATCCTGTATAAAAATACAGAGCGAAAGGTTACTCAAAAATAAACTAGAACATAAAGCTCAAATACAGGGGGGTGGGTGAGGGTTTGTGGCTGGTTTGTAACGGTACACCATGTGAGGTGGTTCTTAATTTTTTATTGTTTCCCAGAGTGTGGATGGGTGAAGGTATTGCCTGGTGTTATGCCGATGAAGGTAACGCACCCAAAGCATTTGACACAGCCTGATTTCTTTTTAGAAAAGAATAGAAAAGAATAGAGGCTGGGGCGCTCCCTTATTTATTAGGCTTGTTGTATGGCCTATTTTTAATGTATAACCAAAATAAGGGGTAGTGTATACTTGCCCTTGTTGTTTTCTGCAGCTGGACCTGTAGAGAAGATAAAGCCCGGAATCTTCTTGAAATGGCAGTAGAATCGATGGATCGGTCAGCGCATGGGTTTTTTTGCTCACAGGATGAAAAGAGAAAAATGGGGGACACGTGATTAGTGTTTAAATAGACAAAACTTTTAACCAATAATACAATGTGGTTGTCTAAAATTGATCTTTGTTTAAAATAAAATAAAATAAAAAATAAAAAATAAAAAATAAAATAAATAAAAAAATATATATATATATATATAATGGAGAAGGGAAAATGTATATACCTTGGTTAAAAGCCTGAATTCGGGCTTGGATGGAAAGGTCTGAATAAAAACCACTTCATAAAATTAAAAAGTTTTTAAATGGAATTCTGTTGTTAATGGTGGGATGTGAAATAAAAGATGTAAGAACGGTGGGGGCAGGTGATTGGCGTGCTCTTGCGCAGCCTGCTGCCAAACAGGGATGGTTGATACTGTTAGTGCAGTACTATGCAGCCTACTGTCTGGCTAAAAATAGTGATGCTGGTTTGGCAGTGTTCGTTGTATTTAAATGTTGCCGGAAGCAGTAGCTTCCTACTCCTTCTATTTTGGGGTGGTATGTGGTGCTAGTTTAGTAAAAGATAATATATTATAACAAGATAAAATAGAGTTTCTGGTGTAGGGGTGACTGCCTACTCCTCCTAATGGAGGCGGTATGCAAGTGACTTCTCTCCCGGGTGCCCGATTCAAAGGAAGAAAGGGCCAAAAACTGGTGAGTGGGTGAAAAATAAGTTTATTAAGTGCATAAACAGCAAACAGGAAAAACACTTACAATACAGCTTAGGCAACAGCCCAGCCTCAGCTCGATCGTCCGATGGCGCTCCTCCGACCGGTGTATCCCCCGTGATCGCGTACGATGGCGGGAACCGGAAGGGGAGGGTTTACCGGATGTCAACAGGCTGGCTGGGTCCTTCAGGTAATGGGCTCCGGCAGGGAACTACGCGTTTCGCAATGATGCTTCGTCAGGTTCCTGCCGGATGCCCTGGATCTTCCCTTTTTATAGGTTTAAAGAAGCTGCTTGATTGATTGATTACAATCAGTATATGATATATGCAATTACACTATTAAAACAGCTTATACATCCAATGGTGGTCTTATTTATTATGTACATTGACTGTAATGGGCGAATGGAGGAGAGACAAGGTAAATGCATTGTGGATATAAAATTTATACAGTCATAAAATTGGGTCAAGCATTTAATTGTGCACATGTGATATCACTCCTTCGTATGGAGCTTGATTGTCTCATATATGAGTGTGCCAATTAGTAGATATGAGAGAAATTCTAAGAAGAAAAAAAAAAAAAACATGAGAGAACTTAAAAGAAAAAATATATATATAAAAAAAAATGCATACTTCTTTATACAGGTTCCTTTAAAATGAGTGCTGTAAATGAATTGTATTGTACTAAAACCTTGTACTTGAATCCCCATGTAGGTTCACATAGCTCTATACTTTGGTAGAAGATAGTTTGGTAGTCAGGGGGATAGAAAAAATATATATATATACATATCTAAAAAGCAGTATATAATCTCATAAAAAAAAATTTTTTTTAAATTTTTAGATGGAGAATTAAGTCACTTCATACATATCTTCACTAGAGCTTTGAATATAAAATGCTTCACAGCGTTCTAAAAATGAAATAGTAGGATATAAAATATATACTTTAAAAATAATATATCAAATAAATATATATCAAAAATTACGGGTTTAAAACATAATTATGTGTTTTAATTTGAGATAGTATGAATTGGTATTTAAGTCATCTGTCATCATGATTCAGACTTGTGTGTGATTTGTCGGGGATTCGATTCCAGGGTCATAGTCACTCTATGTCTTGTGTGCTTAGTGGGTTAGGCTACATAGATGCTGATATTCAAAACCATGTTTGCTGGTACATTTGGAGGTAAGTTGTCATAAGTGTTGGTGAATCCTCATAGTTGCGCCGGTACTAGTGCAAAGGGAGGTAGAGGAAGGGGGGGGATGCAGGGTGAAGATAGAAAGAAGAGAGATAAGATATGGAAAAGGGAGGGGAAAAAAGGGGAAGGGGAAGGCGGAAAAAGGAAGGGAGAAAGAAAGGGAAAAAGGTGGGAAAAGGGAAAGGGAAAACATGATTAGTACAGTGTATCTTGAATGGAACGCAATCTTTACTCTAGGAATGCCCCAATATCTATATCGATGTTGAGTCCTAGGGGTGCTAGCGTTTTCAATTTGTAGATCCATAGGGTTTCCTTCTTGGCTAGTTTGGTTAGTCTATCGCCTCCTCGCCAGAGGGGTGGGATCTGTTCTATGGCTCTATAGGTGAGCCCGGAGGGGTCTCCTTGATGTTTTATTGAGAAATGCTTGGACACGCTGTGGGTCAGAAGCTGTCTTCGAATGTTCCCAATGTGCTCTAATATGCAAACCTTTAATGGTCGGCTTGTACGGCCGACATACTGTAGTCCACATGGGCAGTTTAATAGATAAACTACGTAATCGCTCTTGCAGTTGATGAACTGTGCAGTTTTAAATTCTTCGCCTGTTACTTTGGATGAGAATTTTATTTTGTCGCTGGAGCCCTGTTTGCAGGCTTTGCAGGTGCTGCACTTAAAAAAACCTTTTGCTGAATTCCTTGCTGCAGTGGGAGCACTGTATGCAAGGTGATAATGGTTGAAAGGCAGGGTTGCAGACCTGTCTAAGACATGTGAATGTGCTCACAAGTGATATTCTTTATTGGATATATACATATATATATATATATATATATATATATATATATATATATATATATATATATATATATTTATTAAGGTTGTGGTGGGTAAAAAAAAGTGACAAAAACCCTCCACAGTAAAGCATATAGCAACTGTAAATATTACTGTATATTCATTTGCATGTCTTAGACAGGTCTGCAACCCTGTCTTTCACCATTATCGCCCAGCACACAGCACTTCCACTGCAGCAAGGGATTCTGGGAAATGACATGCAAATGAGCACAGAGTGCCACCTTTTATCTCAAGCTCACATTACATGAACAACCCTTAGCCAATGCATGCTGCTTTAGACACTGCTTTAGGCACTGCTTGGTGTATCTCGAAAGCTCGCACAGGTGGAAGCGTTTCGTTGGCCACAGAACGGTGTCATCTATTTATTTTTTGATTATTGAAGCTCGGCTAACACGGTACTGATACCTTTACATGTACATGTATATATATATATACAACCTATACATTTGCTCGCCCCGGGCGAGTGGATTTAACATCGTGGCGAGCTCCTATTGGCCCAAGCAGCACACGTTTGGTACTAGGTGGCGAGTAGATTTTTTTGTGTGGCGAGTAGATTTTTTGGTGATTTGTCGACCACTGTGTATATATATATATATATATATATATATATATATATATATATATATATATATATATAATCAAAAAATAAATAGATGATGCCGTTCTGTGGCTAACGAAGTGCTTTTGTTTGTGTGAGCTTTCGAGATACACTGATCTCTTCTCTTGGAATGTTGTCTGTGCTTGTCCTTCCCCCGGTGTGGATGTGTCATCCACACCGGGGGAAGGACTAGCATGGATAACATTCCAAGAGACACTGTTTTTAAGTATACCTTTTGCTTGCTTCATTCATTGTAACATCGCCGGAAGAAGAGATCAGTGTATCTCGAAAGCTCGCACAAATAAAAGCATTTCGTTAGCCACAGAGCGGTATCATCTATTTATTTTTTGATTATTGAAGCTCGGCTAACACGGTACTGATACCTCTACATGTATATATATTTATATATATATATATATAGTGATACCACTGTCCTCTAGGGGCTGGATAGGGCAGCTATAGGACTTTTGCTGCACATAGAGTTAAATCTTCCCTAGAGAAAAGCAGCAGCTGAAGCTAATCAGCCTGCTCTGAATGAACTGAACAAGGAAGTGGTTTAATAGACAGACTGAATGCTGAGGGACTGTTTTCCCCAGAGAAGGGGGGGGGGAATAGGAGTGCTCCCCAGCTGCGAAAGCTGGTTACAGAGGAACCTACAAGGAGAGTTTCTCTGGGCTCATGTGGGACAAGTTCCCCTAAAAAAGAAAGGACTCAAGGTCTGTGCTGAAGCAGGGACGCCTGCTCCAGAGGACTTATAAAAAGATAAGCAAAAACCCCTTTGTTATTGCCTCATGCAAAGACTATTTAGATTGTTGCATATTGCAGGGCATGTTTTAGCTGGGAACCAGTATAGTTGGCCAGCGGTCTTTAGAGAGGACTGAAGAAAAGTCCGTTAGTTTCCCTAACGGGAATAGGATTTGATTTTATTATTTGGTTTTCTTAAAGAGACGGTGGGCCTGTTGTATGATTTCATCTCTGTAAATAAACCTCTGCATAGTAAATACAGTGTTTCCAGACGTAAATTGGGAGAAAAGAGACTGCAACATGGTGTGGGCATCACAATATATATATATATATAAAAGAAAAAATAGAGTGAAGCGCAAGCTCCATAGCATAACTCTGTATACAATCTATTAAGTGATTAAAAAGAGAAACAGTCTCGAGGACCAGCACTCACAAGGGTAGTTTACAAATGAGCATTGGTGAGAAAATCTCTACACGAGTGACGTTGCCAGGCCGAGGTCAAGAGCTGGTGAAGCTGGATACACGAAAGATAAGCTATCTGTTTCTGTCAGAGCTTGCTTCAAAGTAGATCTATCTCAGGATGTGTAGTGGGATGGTTGAAGATCATGGCGTCAGGAGAAGCTGCATCTGAAGATATTTTCCTCTTGTTTGCTCATAATAAATGAAATGGAGATGGACGGTTGGGGCCTCTCTTTATCCACAAGGAGCATGAATCACTCCATGGGGTCTTCTCAATCAATGTAGCTCTCTTCCTCCGTTAACACATGAGAACACTTATCTGCTCCTGGGATCACAAGCCTAGGTTTGTATCATGCAGGCGCATGATCCAAATCTAAGATGCATACATACAGCTCAATCCCATTATTGTGCGATCCGCTACAACGCAGATCCGCTTATAACGCGGTGAGACTGTGGCTCCTGTTTAACATTTTTTTTTTAAAACATCTATTTAATGCTTTATAACAGATTTAGAGAAAGCCTGCTGGCTCAAACCCATTCTTACCTTCCTCCTCTGCAACATAGGATAGAAGAGTTCATGCGATATGCCCCAGGGATCTCTAGGATAAGCCAGCGTTCTTCTCTAGCATTGCAAGGGTTTGTGGTATTACAGGGAGATAGAAGCAATTTACTTTGTCAGTGTGAGAGTGTGTATGTGAGGGAGGAGGAGGCAGGGATTGCTAAGTGTGAGAGTGTGTATGTGAGGGAGGAAGAGGCAGGGAGTGCTCAGTGTGAGAGTGTGAATGTGAGGGAGTAGGAGGTAGGGAGTGCTCGGTTTGCTGCAAGCTGGATTATCAGCTGCTCTGACTTCGCTGCGATGGAAATGCTACCTCAAACTATGCTCCTTTTAATGCCATGTGTTACTCAAAATCTAGCTACCAGCCAACCACGCTGCTTGCTGCCTTTTAAAGTTTACCCCATACATTATTATTCCAACCTGGATGCTCCCAATTGGAATAATGATACTAGCCTCCACTGTAAATATGAAAGAATACATTAAGTTTAAAAATGTAAAAAATCAAAATATTAAATTATATTCTATGTTACAGAATCAATGTTGACAAAAAGAATGCTTGTATCGAAATGTCAACCCCAAGCAGAAAAGGTAGTTCATGGCACATCTGTGCATAAAAATCTCACATAATGAGTTCAACACACAACAAATGTCGATACACAAATAGACACAAATAGACACAGACTGGTGAGGAACGTAGATATACTCGCCGTGGTCAGAGGTTAGAGAGGTTATGGATCGTTGGTGTCACTAGCCGTGGGTGAGGTTTGGAGAGAGGCGGTTGGTCATAGACTGGAGCAGGGTTCAGGTAAGGAACTGCAAGATAAAGTTTAGAGAAGCAAGGTGGTACAAGGCAAAACAGAGTGCTTGCGACCAGCACATCGTCACAAGTGAAACACTATTATGCTCAGCCAATTTGCAGAGGCAATTGCTGAGCCTTTAAATGAGGAACAGCCAATAGCTGAAGAGCTGCAGAGCAGAAGCTGATCCTAAAATCAGAGCCCTAATTTGTTGCTGGGCGGGGTTTGCACAACAGGCACTGATGAGGAATCAGCAAGGTCTGGATCAAATTCTGGAACGGAGTCTGCGCCCGATCCAAACAGTACCCCTCCTTCAGGAGTGACCTACAGGTGGAATGTCTGAACTAGACAAGGAGCATGAAGTCGAACCCTGGGGATCAGAAACGTTCCTCAGGGCCAAAGCACTCACAATGGACTAGGTACTGGATTGTATCGCTGGACACCCTGGAGTCCAGGATCATATGAACTTTGAACTCCATTAGGACAGGTTCTGGAGGAGATGCAGGAACAGGAGACCTAGGATCCTGTACAAGGGGTTTTAGTAGGGACATATGGAATACAGATGGAATCTTCATGGAGGCTGGGAGGCGTAGCCATTATGCCTCTGGATTTACCCGCTCGATGATGGCGAAAGGACCAATGAATCTGGGAGATAGCTTTGCCAAACGTGCTTTTAACCTAATGTTTTTGGTTGAAAGCTACAGTATACCTTGTCTCCAGGATGTTATGCTGGTATATCGCGACAATGCCGGTCTGCCTGCCTCTTTTGCGTAATCACCACTTTCTGAAGATTTTCTGGATTTTCCACCATAGCTCCTGTAGCTTCTGGATCTGGCTATCCATGGCTGACTCAGGATGCGACTCCTGATGAGGAAAGAGCTGAGGGATGAAAAACATAGTTAGTGAAGAAGGTGACTCCTGCGATGACTCGTTCCGCAAGTTGTTATGGGAGAATTCCGCCCATGGCATGATGTCTGCCAGTAGTCTTGAGTCTCGGAGATGAAACAATGGCTATATCGTTCCAAGGACTGGTTAGTTCGCTCTGTTTGTCCATTAGACGGGGGGGTGATACGCGGATAAAAGTTTAAAGACACTCGAAGTTGCTGGCAAAAAGTCCTCCAGAGTTGAAAATGAATTGAGAGCTCCGATCCGACACAATGACTTGAGGGGCTCCATGGAGTCGGACTATTTTTGCGGGTTGAGCATACTGTACGAGTCAAAACAATAGACAGCACACAAACAGTGAGCTAAAGTAAATTTGGATGGTGCAGCGTGGAACAAGGAGAAACCCTATTTACTCCAAACAAACAATGAACACAAATATAATGTTCCCAGCACTCATAAATGACAAATTGAAAAGGGTATCATTCAAATGTTTTAATAAGAGAGAAAAGAACACACCCATAAGGGGTATAAGTGAATCACAATACCAGAACACATGATAAGAGAGGAGAGAAAAACAAGGTGAAGGGTGGGGTGGGTCAGGGGACGGGGAAGGGGAAAAGGAGGGTTGTGCAAGCAAGGTAAAAATACATGGGAAGGGCAGCAATGTTTCGGGGATAGGGACCCTTCTTCAGGCCCGTTCCCAAAAGGCAAAAAATACCCAATGGTACTTCCCTTGGCACTGTAAAAACTCCCTATGATACAATGCAAAAAGCAAAAATAAAGTTCATCCCCAAGGGGAATGGGTAAGCAAACAATCTGGCACCTCCCACCAAAAACGATGGATATGCAGCTCATGATTAAAGATCAGTGAGAGTCTCACAGACCATAAGGTAAGAGTTCCAGAGTATCCTTGGTGCACACCTTAATTAAGCTTAATTAGTGCTCACTTACTGGCAGGCAATGGGGAACAACAGCTCAAGAAAATGCTCAAAATAGCACGGAAATAATATGGCTGTACCGACCAGTGAAAGTCCTGGCTGTTGATGCAAACCCTGTGGGCGCTTGTGAATGTCTGCTAGCTGACAGTCCTTCTGCTCACTCTGACAGTGTGGGAAGACAAGATGCTGGGTCAGTGAAGCATACGAGCATTCCTGAAGTGCTTCCTGACTGTGACACCATCATGTTAGCTACATCCCTACAATCCAATGAGTGGCTGGGAGGAGAAAAAAGTTCCTGATCGTACGCAAACAACAGCAACGTTGCAGAGGAGATACGCATATGTGGTTAGTCTTCCTATGGCATCCTGGCATCACCATAACTTAGGTAACCCGACATCACCCTCAGCAAGCGTCCGTATGGTGTGGAGGAAGCCTTGTTGTTGTGCAATATCAGCGGTATCAGACAGGGTCCAAACGGAACAGCATAGTGTGTATGTGAAAGACACAAGCAACAAAAACGTTAAAACAACTATAAGGAATACAGTAAGCACAAACAGAGCTATCAAAGCAATACAGTAAATGTATAAATGCATGTTAAAGGCACATATGGTAACAATAAACTTGAATTCCAAATGCAGAGATTAGGCTAATGACCCAAAATGCCCTAACTTGAGGTCTACCACATAAATCAAAAAGTGATCCTATATGGAATAAATAATGATGGGCAAGTGAGAGGCATGGCAGAGGTGAAGGAGACAGGAGTGTCAAAGGACCGATCACAGCACTCAATGGTGATAAAAGGCAGAGCCGGTAAGGGTCACACACTTCAACTAGGGGCAACATAGTCAGGCATGACGAGCAGGTCTGTGGAAAGAAAACAGGGTATGGTCAATATATGAGACTGGACGGTGGCAAAGGGAAAAAAGGTATAAATACGGAACAGACACAGAGGTTAATATATCTAGAAAATTAAAAGTGCAGGTCTTTGTTCATACTCTCTGGAGTCATAGTACCCAACCGCAGTAGCCATTATTTTGTAATAATAACACTTTAATGTTACCACCCTGTCTGCTCTTGACTACACCATTGATGACTTGAAAATGTAATTGACTAGAATTGTGACCAGCTAGTGTGAAGGGGTGTGCCACTGGTGCATCTTGATTGCATCTCTGGATCGCTGCCTTATGCCGTCGGATCCTGTCCTTCACACATTGGGTAGTCTCCCCCACATACCCTAACCCACATGGATGCTTAATAAGGTAGATCACATTCCTGGATAAACAGGTATAGACCCATTGATGTTGAATATGTGTCCTGAACGTGGATGGGTGAACTTATTACCTTCGTGGATGCTGTCGCATTGACTGCAACTACAGCAGTGGTAGCAACCCTTTCTGGGTGTACCCAAGAAGGTTTGAAACTGTGAAGTGCCCCAAAGTCTGCTTTGATCAGTTTGTCTCTCAAGTTCTTACCACGTTTGTAAGAAAACAATGGTTTGTGGCTAAGTATGGGTGCGAGCAGAGGGTCTGCCCCAAGCTGATGCCAATGCTTAAAAATGATGTTTTTTATATGTCCACTAATGGTACTGTACATGGAGACAAATGGAATGGAATGTTGTCTTTCAGGTCTACCCTGCTGTCCTTTGTTGAGCAGTGTCAGTCTTGTGCTGGCCTCAGCCCTGTTTCATTGTTCACAGAGAAGTGAGTCTGGATACCCTCTCAGTCTAAACTTTTCTTGAAGCCTGTCCAGGCTACCGGAAACCGTCAATGGAATACTAATTATTACTTTTTGCCCTAAGGAACTGACTGTGGGGTAAACCCTTAATTGTCCTACGGGGGTGGAAACTATAAAAGTGGAGTAAGTTGTTCCTGTCTGTATCTTTCGTATACAAATCTGACTCTAGTTTATTATTAACCATTTTGATCATGGAAACACAAAGTTAAGAGCACTTTTTCTCATGACAGAATTGAAACCATGTCTGATGTGCAGAACGTAATGTCACATGTCTGATGTGCAGAACATAAGTCACTGATAAATGTATTGAGTTCCAAATCAGTGCCCGTTCATACCATAAAGATGTCATCTATGTATCGCATAGGAATGTGATCTACCTTATTAAGTGTCCATGTGGTTAGGGTATGTGGGGGAGACTACCTAATGTGTGAAGGACAGGACAGTAGTGAGTAACATAGATAAACGCGTCGTGGTAAGAAGTAGGAGAGGGTATGGATTGTTGCTGTCACTAGCCATGGTCGAGGTTTGCAGAGAGGCTGTTGGTAATAGACAGGAGCAGGGTTCAGTAAGGAACTGCAAGCATTAAGTGTAGAGAATCAAGGCAGGACAAGGGAAAACAGAGTGCTTGCGACCTGCACAAGATCACAATTGAAACACTATTATGCTCAGCCGATTTGCAGGGGCAATCGTTGAGTCCATAAAGGAGGAGAAGCCAATAGCTGAAGAGCTGCACAGCAGAAGCTGATCCTATAATCAGAGGCCTTATTCTTTGTTGGGCGGGGTCTGCACAGCAGTCACTGATGAGGAAGCAGCAGCAGCAAACTCTGGAACGGAGCCTGTGACCGATCCTCACAATAGATGATATGCCTATTGTGCAATAAAGATCTTAAAAATTATAAACGACAGAGAAAGTAGGAATTATCTAAATACCACAATAAACAAGCTCGTAATGTCTTGTATGCATCCACCAACAATGGCAATAGTATAACTCCTCTAGAACCTGCAGGATGAGTACATCTCTACAAAAGAAACCAAATATATCTGTTACATGCAAATCATGTTTTTCAAGTTATATATTTATAAGAAACACTTGAGGTCCCACTCTATATTTAGACCTTTGATTTGAGGGTATCCACAGTAATGTAAATATACAGAATGCCTCCCACTGATATAAATTACTAATATTGCCCCCCAAGCCTCCCACAGGGTTATGGACGTATATGTTCTGTAGCTATACATCTGAAATCTTTAAAGGTACCCATCAACCAACCAGATAAATGCTTGGATACTAGATGGCTCTGGTTTCCCTTATTGATGAGTCGCATATGTTCCATGATGTGTACTTTCAGCAGTGTAGTGGTTAAGCCAACATATCCCAACCTCAGGTTATCATATAGATCACAAACTTATGTTTTCTGTAATGAATGAACTGATCTTAAAGGTTCTAGTTGTGTCCTTATTTTCAAAGACCTTGTCTTTTCCAAGTAAGGACATATTATACAATTACCGCATTTAAATGATTCGATAAATGTGGGAAAGAAACTGCTCATTTTGATATGAAAGGATCTTTTAAACATACTGGGTGAAATGGTGTTACCCAATGTCTGAGATGTTTTGAAAACAAACTTAGGATCAGAGCATTCAATTCGCTTCATTAGAGGATCCAATGACAAAATGGTCCAATGTTTTTTCATTATAGATGTAATAGCTGCAGCCTGTTTGCTACATTGTGTAATAAAATATGGTCGGTCTAATGTAGAAGTGTCGTTATTAACTGTATTTCTAATAGTTTTCCTTTTGTCTAAATATAGAGATGGATCAGAATCAATTATTGTACTCTACATGCTTCCTCACTCTGGATAATGCATAATCAAATGCCTCCTGGAGTATGGATCTATTATACCCCCTATCCAGGAATCTCTGAAAGAGATCCTTAGATCTGGTTTGAAAATCTTGAATTGTGGAACAATTGCATCTGAAGCACAAAAAATGTCCTCGGGGAATACCCTGAAATTAAGGATTGGCATGGAAACGTCCTGCACGTAACAAAGAATTCCTCGAATTTTCCTTCCTATAGATATCTGTGTGAACCACCTTATCAAGATCCACATATGAAAATAGGTCGAGAAACTCAATGTGATGAGAATACAATTATTTGAAAATTTTAACTTGTACAGATTCCCATTAAAAAATAAAAAAATCAAATGCATGTAAGATCTCAAGAGGGCCCTTCCAAAAAATAAGTAAATCATCAATTTAAAGTTTGTAAAATATTATCTGTTGACAAAAAGTATTGTCATCTCTAGACACGTGGGACATCTCCCACCAACTCATGAATATGTTGGCGTCAGATGGAGCAAACCATGTACCCATCGCTGACCACATATTTGGAGATAAAAAGTATTGTCAAGCAAACGTAACTTGTCCGTGAGTAGAAAGTGAATACTATCATGAATAAAAATATGTGTGGATGAAAGTGAAGAAACTGTTTCCAAAAAGTGTTTAGGGGCCATAAGGCCATAATCATGTGCTATAATTGTATATAGTGATAAAACACTTTGTTGTGATCAGACTCTTCATGTGCCACTCTCAAATGTTCGATCTGAGACATTCTACTGCATATGACAATGTTCTGTACATTGAATCTCTCCTGTGGACTTGCTCTTCTGTCATTGTTTTTATGTTGATACTTTATTGTTCAGTTTGGAAATGTTGCTGACAGTCGCCACTGTTGTGGCTGTATGATACTATTACCAGTTGTTTACTTATAACCACTGTTGTCTTTGTTTTTTCTTTGTGATTAGCAATAGCTTGCCGCTGGTTATTTCTTTGTATGCACTACAGTCCCAGCCTGCCTATCCTCCTGTTTTTATTTTATGATTTGGGCCCCATTGGCCCAACTAGTTTTTTTCCTGTCATCTGATGTTACCAGGGGTTCGCTGCACAAATTTCTGCAACTTTTTGGGGGTCACATGTTTTAGATTAGAGTATATCTTGGTTCACTTTAGTTGTTACAAAGTTGGTGCTCTTGGTAAAGGCTCCACTGGGAGCCGAAACGTTCAGGTTAAATATTCACCTGTTACACATTGGAGTGCCTGTCCTGTTTTTCCCTATCATTGTGCTTCTTTGCTGAGAAGTATAATGCGTGGTGCCAAGGACTGTATACAGCTATAATGATAATATTATGAGTATGATGAATCCTATATGAGGTCTGGGATATATTCTTGATTGTAGGGGGGGTACTCGGTATGGTATCCTAGTTGGTAAACCACCATAGATGGCACTCAAATTGTCCAGGAACCCAAAGGCTAAAGATCACCCCAATAAACAGAACCTTAATCCCTTGGTGAAATAATAATATATTCATGTAGCAAGCAGGAAAAACTCACAAATCCACTGCTGCGTCCATGTTGATCCCACCAGACCTCTAGGTGTGCCTCCGTCCTTGGAGATGGATGCAGATAGAAGAGAGAAGTGGCAGAGCACAACCGGAATCATCCAAACAAGAAAAATTAGGAAGAAAGTGGGTTATCCATAAAAAGATTTAATAGTCATGGAAGGAAAAAAGGCAAAGCATTATCCTACCAACATTTTTCGTGCTATAATGCACTTTCTTCCTAATTTTTCTTGTTTGGATGATTCCGGTTGTGCTCTGCCACTTCTCTCTTCTATCTGCTTCTTTGCTGACACTTGGGCAATATGCACCTAGAAAGACCTCTCCCTACTGCTACGTGAGAGCCCTGTCTCTGGACTGTGTGTGTAATGAAACCATATTAATAGTCAAATATAATTATTTGTACTGTAAAGTACTTATGCCGGTAAACAGCCTAAATGCAGCCAATGAAAAAGATATCCACTGTGCCATGTTGGTGGACAGAAATTGAAATTACAAAAATAAACACACTTAAAAATTGGATGTCATTTTGTAGGCTTCCTGTGGCTAGCCCATGGTAAACCTAGTCTTATTGGGGTTGGAACAGTAAGTCTTGCTACATTTGTAAATGCTGATCTCAAGGGAGATCCAGATGTCCCACCTGCTGGAGCTGAGGATAATAAGGGGGAGGAGGATAAGTATGGAACTATCTAATTGCGAACATATTTGGCTGTATATATTCATTAAAAAATTATTATGAATTCACTGTATTTTCTGCCAAGAACAATATCACAAGAGAAGCTGCACATCACAAAAAACAAATAAGATACTTGCTGATACCGGTGCTCCTGGTTCAGGGATATCTGCCTAGGAACATCCAACATTGGAGAGAGTAGAAAGATCCAGGGCAACTTCGGATTTCTTAGAAAAATTTATTCAGCACAAAAACACAACGTTTCATCCCTGCTAGGGGACTTTACTTGATAAAGTCCCCTAGCAGGGATGAAACGTTGTGTTTTTGTGCTGAATTAATTTTTCTAAGAAATCCAAAGTTGCCCTGGATCTTTCTACTCTCTCTTTTCTGCCAAGAAGCCATGTACCCAATGAACACCCCCTTAATTATTATACGCAATGGCAACCATATTTTAACTCAGAACAAAATATAATGGCTATATTATCACATTGCAAATGTGCATAACTGGTTTAATCCATATGTGCGTTAGTACTGCATATGTTAACACGTATCTACACTAACATGTTTCATTCACATACACGCTGAAACATGTTAACGTACTGTCAAGCCTATAATACAGAGATAACTAATGGCTATTGTTTTTGCATACATTTAGCTTTGTGGATTTACGTTAAGAGCAGGGAAAATTACGTTCGTTGATGATTATTTTTAACAGACCATTATGAGCCTTGAGTTAATGGAGCTCTGTGAATCTGGCCCATAAAGAGCCGGTTAAAAATATGTCACTTTACATTTAGGTTACTTAATTATGTATTGGGTATACAGCCTTAAACATTACAAAAACAATCCGAATAGTGTTTTGTAAAGATCAAACAAGTGCAACATAAATGGGGAAAAAATAATAATTTGGCCCCCAAAAAATGCAAACCTCACGATTTGTCCCGTCTTTTTGTGGTTTCTAAAAGCCATTTCCTATACAAGGAAATGTAAAAAAACAAAAACAGGATATGTTATCCTTTCTCCGAAAGAGGAGCATGCATTCCATTTTAGACTGAGTCAAAATATGTCTATAGTATGTATATACTGTAGTATGTCTGTATTATCAAAGTTTTAACCAAAGCTTGAGAGATGAACAGAATTTTGAATTATCAAACTCAAATTCTGACTTTATCAGACCAAAGGAGAAATATAATCTGCACATAAATTGTATTTCCTTGAAAAAAAACATAATCTTGCCTTGAGACACCAACCTCACTGATTACAGGGAATGTCCATGTTTATACATTAGTATGATCCATGCTGACTGCATTAGTATCTAAGGAAGCAAACATTGCATAGTGCATAGACTGAGCTAAAACAAAAAAAAAGACATTCTGAAATCAGATACTCAAATCTTATCCTTTTCAAATTCCTGGAGCACATTAACCTTACTACTACATATTTTGCACGGTAGTAATTCTTGTAATGAGATCTGACAGAAAGATTAAATGAGTTTAATGCATGAAAAGCATAAATAGAATGTGGCCTGGATTACATTTGTGCTTTATACCACTTTAACTAGGTAGCACTAGTTGAAATAGGGTATCATGTAGCAATGCTATTTTGGGCCACAAGGTGAGGAAACATATCCAGGTACTGTATATCTACACACTAATAACATACTCAGATTTATGTATGTACCACTTTTTAGCGCACCCATAGTTGTTGTCGAGATGCAATTGATGCGTCAAACTAACACATGGAACGACAATTCCTTTTTTATACAAAATGTCAAACAGACCTTAGTAATGGACAAAAAATGTTTTACTCCAACTTCTATACTAATAGAAAACTAACATACAGATGTTTCCAGGCTTTACACATAGTTGCGGTCATAATCTAGTGACCAAATATTAAATCCTAGCTACAAACTGCTTATAGTGACCCACTGTTATCCTTCGGCTTCATTTTCCAACATCTAAAGGAAAGGGGTGGGATAGCCGCAGCAGCATCATATTTGTCTAGTTGCTGCTAGCAGCTACTTTCCCTAGTCATAAAAATAACTCATATACTGTAGGTATATGATATTGAAACTGTTGTTAACACAACTGAAATAATCACTTGATAACTGTTTGTTAGTATTTTCAAACAATAAGTAACCATTTCGCTGCCTCTATGACGTACTTGGTAAAGCACAGGCGCCCTCACGCCAGGGACCCTTGTGCCATACCAGGTATGTCATGCTATTGTTGCTCATTTTCTAT
The DNA here is from genome assembly GCF_040206685.1 of Ascaphus truei. NCBI lineage: Eukaryota > Metazoa > Chordata > Amphibia > Anura > Ascaphidae > Ascaphus > Ascaphus truei. The sequence goes on from NC_134487.1 coordinate 113,226,379, forward strand.
AGGGAATTCATGTTCTGGAGCAGTGAATATGTTCAAAATCCATCAAGGTACTAGCCCTGATCATGTGATCACTATCAAAGTGATCACATGGTCCCGATGCAGGACATCCAGTGGTACTGGGATACTGATATTCTTATCGCATCATAAAGAATAAAAGTATTACTCACTGAATATTTTAAATGGATACAATTTTGTAAGCTGATCTGAAATATTCCTTAAAACTATCCACTGTCTTTGTACTATGCCAAAAGCAGTCAGTAAGGAAGGTTTGGCATTGACAACATCCTGTAGCCACCATTCTGCTATTTAAGCATTAAAGTCTTTTTAAAATATGATTTGACCTTCCACCTCTATTTTTTATATTATTGACATTGGTCTTGTTTTGTGACCATCATTCCTTCTGAGGCAATACCCTTTGAAATTTGATCAGAAGTTATATTGATATAGTTCTGTGCTTAATTGCTGATTGATTGATTGTATGCAAATGGAAAGGTATGCAAATGGCAATATGCATGTTGTTTTTGAGTTACATACTGACGGTATATCTGTATTGTACTGTATGTAAGACTAGGACAGAAGGTTGAGTTGTTTAAAAATATATACTTTATCTAGGCCAGAAGGATGAGAAAGGTTGAGCACTGCTCCAAGAAAACCAAGCACGGACTGGAGGGCAAAAATGGACTGAAAAAAACACTTTGGTATTACATGGATAAAAATGAAGGACCACAAACAGTGCCTCTAAGGCATCTCTACCCTGGGTAGAATACAGCATACAGTATTTTGCATGCTCCCATATTGCAGTACATAGAAACAAACATACAAGCATAGCATTTGTCAGTAGATAGGATCCACTTGGCCCACCTAGGGCCTCATACAGTAAGTAGCGATAAGTCCTTTATCGCCAGCTTATCGCCAAAAAGCCTACAGTGATTCCGATAAGCTGGCGATATGAGCAAAAATTACCAATGTTTTTCCCGAAAAAACAAAACAAACAAATCGTCCCGCCACAAAAAGTTGGCAAGAAGGTAGGGAGAAGCTGCCGATGAGCGACGAGACGGCACTTAGAAGATAAAATGAATGTTTCCTGCATCGGATTGCTGCCGGGAGTCTCCGGAGCTGATATACATTAAAATCACCACCGGAGACCCCTGGCATGAATCCATGTGAATTAATGTGGCTAACTAATACCCTATAGCTCAGCGCTATGACCATTAAATGTGATGAATACAAATTAAATTATATGTGATCTGTGGTAAACGTGACCAAAAACTCCGTGCGTGATTGGTAGAGCTGCCGTGGGGTTTCTACCTAACAAATTACTCACAAATTCGTATACAGACTACAATAATACACAATGCAAAAACCCCGGCGCTAATGATAACAACAGTTTACCCCAGTCCAATGAATTGTCTATTTAGCTTTGAAAGTTCTCTTGGTGATTCAAGCGAAAATGAAGTGGTGAATCTGCTGCTGCTGGCTGGCACCCCAATGATCCTCCTATAGATGAATAGATACGGGAAAAGAGACCATTGCGCAGCAACAAGCACCAGGTTTCAGTTCTATGGACTAGAAAGTTGTCAACTTACAAGAATAATAATGTTTTGTTCAGTTGATAGAATCTGTGCTTTAGCCCACGTTTTCTCCTAGACTTCACGAATCCCACGTGTTGTCAATCTTTAGTCAGCCCCATCTCTTGGTTCACCACAGCTTATACCCAATCGTAATCTCCGTGGATCCCCAGAAAGGAAAGGACATAAGAGATAATAGTGCAGATTGCTAGAAAATTTAATATTGATAAAAAACAGCCAAATGTTTACTTACATAAACTAGGCTGCTGTAGAACGACTGACAATGTGCCGTCCGCAGCTTGTAACAGGTAAGGGGTGAGGTACACTGCTCTCACTGCTCACAGCTCCAAATGCCGACGCTGTCCTCCGCGCAACTGACTGACGTCACACGATGGCGCCACCTCAATCCTCCTTGCCGACGGACACCTCAGTCTCTCAACTCCTCCTTCCCCAAATGCATTTCGTGACGTAAAAGTCGTCACTTCATCAGTGGTAAATACCGCTAAGGTAATGAAGGGGTTAACCCCGCCAGCTACCCACCCGGTAGGCCTAAACACCCATCCTTGGGGCTTCTACCCCTTTCACGCACCCCCACTACCACAATAAATACAAATACACAGAAGAGCCCTACTACCCACCTCCTAGGCCCCAATAAACCATTACAGTATCTAATAAACACCAATACACAACCCACCCATCCCCTGTGCCCCCACATAAAACCAATATTTATTTTTCTACACACAATTAATACCCCAGGCTGGTGGGGGTCCCCAGGTAGTCCCTATGGGTGTCTGCAGGCCCCACAATGCACACCAATGGGGTCCATGGGTGGTCCCTACAAATGACTGGGGGTCCCCAGATGGTCCCCACGGGTGTCTGGGGGCCCTCAGGTGGTTTCCATGGGGGTCTGGGGGTCCTCAGGTGGTCCCCGTGGGGCCCCATAGGGGTCCCCGATTCCTCCCCACAGTTGTCTGTGGGTCCACAGGTGGTCCCTGTGGGTGTCCGGGGGTCCTCGGGTGGTCCCTGTGGGGGTCCTCGGGTGGTCCCTGTGGGCATCCTCAGGTGGTCCCCATGGGTCCCCGCTGGCCTGCGGTACCAATATCACCCGATGCCCCGTACCAGGGCCTGTAACTCGGGATGCTATGTTATGCTTTTAAAAATAACATTTTCTTGGGGGGTGGGGTGAGGGTAGGATCGGAATTTAGAAAAAAAGCTGTAGTTTCTAAACCCTTCTCATGTTGTATATTCATGTACAGAAATGTGATGTCACAAGTTACACATGTATAATCCTCAGACCAACTAAAATTCTGTACTAGCCCTAGGAAATGCTTAGTATTTTTAGATGAGATTTCAATTTGCTGACAAATGGTTGGAAAAAAAGATCAACATACTGTATTCTGACATGCTGGATGTAACCGATTCAATACCTGACACTATCGGCCTCCCTAGCGTGTTAATCACACATTTGTGGCTTTCAAACAGGAGATATAAAATCGGTGATCTGGGCTGTAGCGCATCTAAAAACATATACTCCAATTTATTAAGTATACCCCTTTCTGGCCCATCTTTTAATAATTTCCTAAAATTGCCCTGTGTGATGGGAAAAGGGTCATGTGTCAATATTTTATAAGACATTTCATCCCCTAAAAGCCTTAATGCCTCTTTTGTTAGGTTAGGCTTATGCTGAGCCCTATCACTACAGAGGGACTTTAAAATCATTATATACCATTTGGCGAAAGGCTTCAATATTTTGCACATTCGATTGTGCAAGATAAAAAGTCAACTTCGGTTTAAAATGTCTATGTTTAGGCTGCCCAATTTGTAACTGGAAAGGGAAGCAAGCTTATTGAAACAAAATGCCAATATGAATATGAATACTTGCCTCCCTAAAATCCCTAAAGCCTGTTTAAAGAGTGTGGACACATGAGATACGTCACCTGTACTCACATTGATAATAAAGCAAAGAAATTTGTTTTGAAAGTTACTAATGAAAAATTCCCTTAAGGAATACATCAAATTCCCTATTAAGGAATATATCAATTGTAATACTACACATGTCATTTACATGCTTACTAGTGAATGTGGTCTTCAATATATGGGACACATCAAAAGACCGCTTAAGGAGAGGTTTTTAGAAAACCGGAGAATGTGATGAAAGTCTTTTTAGAACATGGTGTCTCTCGCCATTTCACATATGAACACAATACAGACCCTGCTGGGTTTTCTGTTATGGGTATTGAACACATGAAGTCTGAAACTTTGAGAGAGCATAGGTTCAGAAAATTGAGGAAACAGGAAACTTACTGGATTTTCAAACTTCAGACTTTATATCCAGGGGGACTAAATAAGGAACTTTATTTGGCAGCATTTGAGTAAGGTTACAAATATATATGAGAATTCATTTTCCTGTGAATTACAGGTGCACCGACGAGTATTCTAAAACTTGCCTTAAACTTGCCTTGGAAAATCTGGGGCTATCACCAACAAGATCTGGGTACATGCTGCAAACATTTCAGTGACATTTCTGCAGAGAATAATGACCCATCGGATTAACACAGCAGAGCTCCCTGGCAGTCCCATTCAGTTTGAATGGTACTGCCAGGGACCCCCGCTGTTAATCCGATGGGCCATTAGTCTGTCTGCAGAAATGTTGCAGCAAGTACCCAGCATGTACTCAGGATGTACCCAGCATGTACCAGGCTCTTGTTGGTGATTGGCCCAGATTTGTTTTAGAATACTCGTCGGCACAACAGTAGTTGATAGAGACAGTTTATATTTTTCCTCCACGTAATCATCTCAATTGCGGATAATGTCTAGTAGTAGGTTATTTCCATCTACTGCTGTGCCAGCCTTTATTCTAAAACTTCTCGTGGGCGTTGTGGTTGCATGTCCTGAATTCCATGTGCAATAAATGGTGCATCCCCCATGCACATGCTGCATTCTCGCTGCCCCGGCACCCGCGGTTGAACTGCGGTTGATTCGCGGTTGATCTGTTTAATTATAATGGTTATATGCAGTGTTCGACAATCCTATACATTTACTCGCCCGGGGCGGGTGGATTTAACCCCCGGGCATGTAAATATTGGCCCAAGCAGCACACGTGTTTTTTTTTAAATTTCCCCCGTTCGCGCTCAAATTTTCCCTGCTCGCACTGAAAAATAAATAAATAAATAAACTCCCTACCTGACTGCTGATTGGCGCGCGCTCCCAGGCTGTGTGGGCGCGAGGCCAGGCTCTATATGAGCCCGCCCCCAACGAACGGCCATTCTTTCTGCCCGGACATCAAAAGTAAGTAAACGCCATGCTGCGGCCCCTCTGCTCCTTCCCTGCGATCCCCCTGGTCCCCACATGGCTCCCTACTCCCCACCGCGGCAGCTCTCCTGTCCCATTCCCCTTCTCCTGTCCCCTTCTCCTGTCCCCTGCTCCCGTCCCCTGCTCCTGTCCCCTTCTCCTGTCCCATTCCCCTTCTCCTGTCCCCTTCACCTGTCCCCTGCTCCTGTCCCCTTCCCCTCCTCCTGTCCCATTCCCCTGCTCCTATCCCCTTCCCCTCCTCCTGTCCCCTGCTGCTGTCCACTTCCCCTTCCCCCTCGATCCACCGATCGCTGCCCGGGGCGGGAGGTCCCCACTGCTGCAGCCCGGTTGGCGTGCGGGGGGGCCCTCACCACATGACTCCCACCTACCCTGCCGCCTCCCCGCCTGCTAGCTTCATGCCGCCGCGGGCTGGGGGGAAGAAGCAGTCTGCAAAGCTGATTGGCCGCGCATTGTGAAGACATGCCGGCGAGGAGAGCAAGATAGTGGCGGCCACTGCGGGGCTGACTGTCCCCTGGGGGATACCTCGCCACGTGCCTCCCCCCCACCCTGCCTCCCCAAAGCTTCCAATATGCCCGCGTAAGGTATGGGGGGGAGTGTCGGCCTGCCCCCCCCCCACGAGCGGGAGATGGGCGCGGGTGGGGAGGAGCGTGGTGGTGGTGCTAGTCGCGGCCTTTCCTTCCCCCTGTGTGTGTGTGTGTGTGTGTGTGTGTGTGTGTGTGTGTGTGTGTGTGTGTGTGTGTGTGAGCATGTGTGTGTGAGCAAGTGTATGTATGTGTTTATGGAAGCAAGTGTATGGCAGCAAGTGTATGGCAGCATGTGTATGGCAGCAAGTGTATGGCAGCAAGTGTATGGCAGCAAGTGTATGGCAGCAAGTGTATGTATGTGTGTATGGGAGCAAGTGTATGGGAGCAAGTGTATGTGTGTATGGGAGCATGTGTATGTGTGTATGGGAGCATGTGTATGTGTGTATGGGAGCATGTGTATGTGTGTATGGGAGCATGTGTATGTGTGTATGGGAGCATGTGTATGTGTGTATGGGAGCATGTGTATGTGTGTATGGGAGCATGTGTATGTGTGTATGGGAGCATGTGTATGTGTGTACAGTATGGGAGCATGTGTATGTGTGTGACACCAGAGGTACCCCCCCCAATCAGTCACCACCCCCCCCCCCCAATCAGTCACCACCCCCCCCAGTCAGTCAGTCACCCTCTCTCTGTGTATCACCCACCCTCTGTGTGTATCACCCACCGTTTCTCCACTCTGTGTCTCTCCCCCCACACCCTCTCTCTCTCTCCCCCACACCCTCTCTGTCCCCCACACCCTCTCTGTCCCCCCACACCCTCTCTCTCCCCCCCAAACCCTCTCTCTCCCCCCCACACCCTATCTCTCCCCCCCACACCCTCTCTCTCCCCCCCCACACCCTCTCTCTCCCCCCCCACACCCTCTCTCTCCCCCCCACACCCTCTCTCTCCCCCCACACCCTCTCCCCCCCACACCCTCTCCCCCCTACACCCTCTCCCCCCCACACCCTCTCCCCCCACACCCTCTCCCCCCACACATCCTCTCTCTCCCCCCCCCACACCCTCTCTCTCCCCCCCACACCCTCTCTCTCCCCCCCACACCCTCTCTCTCCCCCCCCCCCCACACCCTCTCCCCCCCCCACACCCTCTCTCTCCCCCCCACACCCTCTCTCTCCCCCCCACACCCTCTCTCTCCCCCCCACACCCTCTCTCTCCCCCCCCACTCTCTCTCTCTCTCCCCCCACTCTCTCTCTCTCTCCCCCCACTCTCTCTCTCTCTCTCTGCCCGCACTCTCTCTCTCTCTCTCCCCCCCCCACTCTCTCTCTCTCTATCCCCCCACTCTCTCTCTCTCTCTCTCTCTTTCCACTCTCTCTCCCCCCCCCCCACTCTCTCTATCTCTCCCCCCACTCTCTCTCTCTCTCTCCCCCCACTCTCTCTCTCTCTGTCTCCCCCCATTCTCTCTCCCCCCACTCTCTCTCTCTCTCTCTCTCTCTCTCCCCCCACTCTCTCTCTCTCCCCCCACTCTCTCTCTCTCTCTCTCTCTCCCCACTCTCTCTCTCCCCCCACTCTCTCTCTCCCCCCCACTCTCTCTCTCTCTCTCCCCCCACTCTCTCTCTCTCCCCCCACTCTCTCTCTAACCCCCCCCACACTCTGGATCTCTTATTTACCCTATATATCTTACTTGCCCTATACTACACCGAAATAACCTATACTGCTGTCTTCCAGATCTGACTCAAGCTTCACACGGAAGACATCGGAACCCCCCTAACCCAGAAGACAGGTAGGGAACACCACCCCAATGTATAACATTGCGGGAATGAGGGTACCTGGACATTGAAGGACTGCGGATCAGGTAAGATCACAGGCGGGATTGCTGCTTTAGATATTATGAAGCGGGGACGTCCAGACACTGGTTAAGAGGTTCAGGAAACTAGTCATTCACACCTGGCTTTTATTTCTAGATCTGACATTTACACACACAAACACACACACACACACACACACACACACACACACACACACACACACATACACACACACACGTAACAAGGACTAATTGTAGTATAATGTAATACAATAAATACATTTATGTAAAAAATTAATGTTGTTCTGACTAGGAATTTATTAAATGTATTTTATTTATATATTTTATTTTAAAGCGGGGTTGGGGGCGGGACAAGGGTTGGGGGTGGGACTAGGGGTGGGGTTGGGGGCGGGACAAGGTGGCGAGTAGATTTTTTGGTTGGGCGAGTAGATTTTTGGGTGATTTGTCGAGCACTGGTTATATGTATATCGTAATCAAAGTGCACAGTGTAGAAATTATGCCAATTAGAATTCAAATATTGTGTTGAAAGAGCCCCAACACACAGGAAACAGAAATAAAAACAAAATAATTAGATTGATGAATCTAATAAATGCAAGCCCTAACACTTCTTCTGACATCACAGTGAATATATACAGTAATAATAGGGAGTGAGAGGGGAAGGGGTTGTGAGCTCTAGCTACTGTCAATGATACGGTGCCAGGGGTGAGAGAGTCATAGAACACAGAAAAGAACACTTGCCTAGGCAGGTGAGAGAACCCCTTTTGAACAAGCACTCATACAGTGATAGATACAGATAATTAAAAGAATTAACCTTTATTGGTGTATACGGGTAAAGTTAGTGAAGTACATAAATAATCAACACAATTAAAAACGCATTAAACGGATTGCACCTAGGTCTATTGTGGATTGCTAGAGATAGTATTTGAAGGAGAATGGTTTAGAATATCTGGTACCATATGACAGAAACAAAAGTTACTAATAAAGTATATAACTAATATGGTGCCTCAGTGTGGTCTATGTATAATGATTGAGAGAGTCTGGTGTGTGTCACTCGAGTGTAGTGACAGTCAGACTGCCTTCATGCCACATCTGAATAACCTGTGGTTCTGTGGCTGTGTGTCGCTAGGGCATTGCGGGTCAGACCCACATAGACAGGTTTAAATCGGTGTAGCCTAGCTATATTCTGTTTGTCACAGAAACCAACAAGGGGTTAAAAATAATTTTATCCTTCAAAGCAACACAGGGTGTGGTGAAATATCTAAAAGGGAGGCTACTATGTAGCTGTGGGGGAAAGAAGAGGCTGATCAGTGGGAGCCGCAAATACATGCACTAATTATATCCCACTGTTTGGTGTATGTTTCTGGGTTCTTATAGCCTCAAATGAGCACAATTTAATTCACACCAAATAAATAATGAGGTGAGTTACTGCTCGTGCCCCCTATGAAGGTAGCAAGTAATCTTGAAAACAGGCTAGCTGATATATCTCTGCCAGTAAAAATGTTTAGCTCAGTGCTCAACAGCTGCCTTTAATGAAGTTGCTCTATATCTGCAGATCTAAATATCTAGTGTGGTTGTTGTATGGGCTTGGTAGTTGCCCAGCTAGTTCTGTCGATGTAATGACTGTAGGTAGGCAAAGTGTATATTTATGGGTTAATGCCGTTCAGCAACCACTAAATCTCTGGGGCAGGGGAGCCCCGTCTGTTTGATATAGACCACTTAATATGGTATCAGTGGTGTCTTGCCGCCGCTCAGTAATGTGCCCCAGTGATACAGGGGTATCTGAGTAGCTGCACTTTCGGAGCCTTATAACATCGCTCCTGAATGGCAGCATCTGTTCAGTCCCCACCCGACATGGTGTATTCATGAACACCGCTTAATGTATAAATGCCGGGTGGAACTCAGAGTACAGACAGCGGCTATCTTCCGCGCTGTCAGACAGACGTCGCCACACCAGTACGCGTGCTGACGTCACAGGGGAGCGCCCACCGACGTACGTTTCGCGTCACACTGACGCTTTTTCAAGGTGGCCCCGCCTCTACGTTTGCCAGCTGTTTAAATAGCCGAGCGTTGCTATGGTGACGTTCGCAATCAGGTGAGTATATCAGTATAATAAACGAGGTTGTTTGTGTTGGTATTTATTTCTGTTTAAGTTATTTATTAATTAATTATGGCTGGCTGGAGGTGAAACCATGTGTGAAGTAGAGCCCTTTGTCACTCATGTAAGTCAATAATATACTGAGGTAAGGCACATGATAGAACATGCTGAGAATACAGACTGCATATCTTTGCAAAGCTGGTGGTGTGTATGGTCGAATGGGTATGCAGGAGATATCCTTATGGTAGTATTGGATCAGTGATTGTTGTGTGATGTTACTACATGTACAGAGTTACTGTCCACTTGAAGGGGCAATTATACATGCATCACTAGTGCCACTCAGGAGGTAGGCAAAATGCTTGCACTTATACAGAGGGAAAGAGAGTTGATGCAAGGCTCAATGTGATGGGATTGAGGATGGTAAGGGTATGTTTGCAGAGGACTATGTTGTATATATACAATATACACATGGCGTGGGATGACACATGTATGAATCCTATCCAATGAAGGGAGCAAACATAAAGCCTTCATTGAGACCCTGTGGATATAACGTTCCCAAGGTATAAATCCATTGTGCTTCTTTTTTGAGCAGCTCTCTGTCCCAGTCACCCCGTCTGATGGTTTCAGGGAGTTGACATATGCCTTTGAAGCGCAGTTTGGAATAATCTCCGCCATGCGTGTTGTTAACATGTTTGGCCAGTGGGGTGTCAGATTTGTTACGAATTGACCCTATATGCTCTAGGACCCTTCGTCTTAATTGCCTACTGGTTTTACCCACATATTTTCTGCCACACATACAGATGGCTTGGTAGATCACGCCAGTTGTTCTGCAATTTACAAAATTGCGCATAGTGAATGTTCGACTGCTATCCCAATTGTCAAAGGTTTTGGAGCTCTGAGTGTACTGACAGGCACGGCAACCCTGGCATTTATAATTCCCTGGTGATCTCTTGTCTATCCAGGTGCCAGTGGTGATAGGTTTAAGATGACTGTGAACTAAGAGGTCTCGCATATTGGTCGATCTTCTGCTAACCATAGTTGGTCTGGATAGTAGAACCTCCCTCAGATCCGGGTCCTCTAGGAGGACGTGCCAATGTTTCTTCACAATTTCGAATATATTGGACCATTGTCTATTGTGAGTACCTATCAGACGTATGATTTTCCGTTCTCGTTGTTTTGGATTGGGATGTAGCAGTGAAGCTCTGTGTGTGTTTTTAGCTCTATTATATGCTTTCTTCAGGCTATTTTTGCTGTAGCCTCTTGCGAGGAAGCGTTGTTGCATAAGGCGTGCCTGTGCTTCAAATTCCTCATCATTCGAGCAATTTCTTTTTACTCTTAGATATTGGCCCGTTGGAATGCCATGTATGAGGTTTTGAGGATGGTGACTTTGAGCATGTAATAGGCTGTTGGTAGCAGTTGTCTTGCGATGTATTGTAGTCTCAATCCTCCCATTGCTTGCACGTGTGATTCTTAGGTCCAAGAAAACTATGCTATCAGCCCCTATTTCATACGTGAGTCTTAGGTTGAGAGAATTTTGGTTAAGTTTCTTGATGAACTCAATGAAAAGCATGCGTGGTCCTTGCCATAAGATGATGATATCGTCAATGAATCTAGCCCATAGAATGATGTTGTTGGTGTATACATCATTCTCTTCGGTGAACACTGTCTCGGCCTACCAGCAGCCCAGGTACAGGTTAGCATATGATGGGGCACATGTAGTCCCCATTGCTGTTCCCTGTACCTGGTGGTATAGTTTGTTGTTGAAGAGGAAATAGTTTCTTGTTAGTACAAACCGAAGTAGTTGTTCTACAAATTTATTGTGATTCATGTACAGCAGGCCTCTGGTTTTCAAGAAATACAAAGTTGCATTTATACCATTTTCATGTATAATGCTTGTGTATAAGGCCTCCACGTCCATGCTGATGAGGAGTGTTTCTTCATCTATTATGATATCATCTATTCTGGTCAGGATGTCAGTGGTATCTCTCAAATACGAGGGTAGTGCCACCACGAATGGTCTCAGTATTTTATCTGGATACACACTTGCCTGTTCACTCAAGTTGTTAATTCCGGAGACGATTGGTCGTCCCGGTGGTGGACTGACAAGCTTATGAATTTTTGGAAGGCTATAGAATGTAGCTATCTTTGGAACCTTGTTGTACATGCAGTTGAATTCTCGTTGGTTAATTACTTTGTCTTTTAGGCCTAGATTTAGAATGGTCAGGAGCTCTTGGTTGTATTGGATAGTAGGGTCTTTGCCCAGAACCTCATAGCAAGATAAATCAGATAAGAGTCTCAGATTTTCTTTAATGTAGGCCTCTCTGTCCAGAATGACGATATTGCCCCCTTTGTCAGAGGGTTTTATTACTATCGCTGAGTTGGAGCGTAGATCATTGAGGGCTACTCTTTCCTGAGTGTTAAGGTTGCCAGTATTTTTGGCATATCTTATGTTCTCCAAGTCGGTAACAACCAATTTGGTGAATACCTCTACATTGGGACAAATCCCTGGTGGTGGGATAAAGGTGGCTCTGGGTTTCAAATCTGTGAATGGTCCTTCACCTATAGGTCTAGTTGATTCTTCTTCGAGTGAGATAAGTGCGGTCAAATTCTCACGGTCTAGTTGGTCTAGATCTAATAGGCCCATGTTCTTATACATAAAGTCCTCTCTACGTTTGAAGAACTTATGTAACATGAGATTTCGACCAAAGAGATTGACATCTTTCACCCACTCGAAGATATTGAGGTCAGATGAGGGTGAGAAAGAGAGGCCCATGGAGAGTACTTTCAGATGAGAGTCATCTAGTAACATTGATGAAAGATTGATAATTTGACTATTCTCTTCCTGAGGTGTTGTTAGTACCGGCGTCTCCTTCTCGATCTCCTTCTCCCATTCTGGCCTCTGAAACCCCATATGTCTCTATCTCGAAGTTCTACTCCTCTTGCCCCTTCTTGTCTTGTATTTGGACCTGTGAAGGGTATTTGACTGTCTGTGTCCTTGTCTAAAAAAGATGTTCTACCTCCTTCTGCCCCTGTGTATCGTGGTTCTACTTCACCCTCATCATTAGAAGTGTCCCAATCTGTGCTTGAATCACTGTGTGCAGGTCTAAACGGTTTCTTTGGGTTGTTATGCTTAAAGACATACCCCTCCGTGTAGTCCTTTTTGTCACGTAAATACTTTCGCTGTTTGCGTGACTTGAGATCATTTGTAAACTTTGATATGTTATTTTTGAATTTGATCTCAAGTGCAATGAAATCATCTGATTCTTTCCAGGTCGGGACATCAGCGAGACATTTGTTCAATTCCTCAGTTGTTGTATTTAGTTTTTCTTTTTCGTGAGTTACAATTAATTCCATGAGGTTTATTGAACACTGGTTTAAGATCTTCTCCCAGGATTTAAAGAAATCACTATCCGTGGGTGGAACGGATGGGGCCAGATTAACCCGCAATCCCCTAGGTATTATATTGTTTTTGAGGTAATTTTCTATGCTAGTGATTTCCCACCACATTTTAGCCTGTTTAATTCGTAGTCGTTCAAGATTTATAAAATAACTTTTAATGTCATCATTGGGAGAAGAGTTAATAATGGTCTCAGATGAGAATACATCGCTAGCTTCCTTTTGCCATGAGGAAAAGTCTGAAATGGTTGTCAGAAAGCCTGCCATATTAAAAAAGGACGTGCCTAGAGCTGTAGGCATGCGGGGTAACCGCTAGCATATGTAATAATAGGGAGTGAGAGGGGAAGGGGTTGTGAGCTCTAGCTACTGTCAATGATACGGTGCCAGGGGTGAGAGAGTCATAGAACACAGAAAAGAACACTTGCCTAGGCAGGTGAGAGAACCCCTTTTGAACAAGCACTCATACAGTGATAGATACAGATAATTAAAAGAATTAACCTTTATTGGTGTATACGGGTAAAGTTAGTGAAGTACATAAATAATCAACACAATTAAAAACGCATTAAACGGATTGCACCTAGGTCTATTGTGGATTGCTAGAGATAGTATTTGAAGGAGAATGGTTTAGAATATCTGGTACCATATGACAGAAACAAAAGTTACTAATAAAGTATATAACTAATATGGTGCCTCAGTGTGGTCTATGTATAATGATTGAGAGAGTCTGGTGTGTGTCACTCGAGTGTAGTGACAGTCAGACTGCCTTCATGCCACATCTGAATAACCTGTGGTTCTGTGGCTGTGTGTCGCTAGGGCATTGCGGGTCAGACCCACATAGACAGGTTTAAATCGGTGTAGCCTAGCTATATTCTGTTTGTCACAGAAACCAACAAGGGGTTAAAAATAATTTTATCCTTCAAAGCAACACAGGGTGTGGTGAAATATCTAAAAGGGAGGCTACTATGTAGCTGTGGGGGAAAGAAGAGGCTGATCAGTGGGAGCCGCAAATACATGCACTAATTATATCCCACTGTTTGGTGTATGTTTCTGGGTTCTTATAGCCTCAAATGAGCACAATTTAATTCACACCAAATAAATAATGAGGTGAGTTACTGCTCGTGCCCCCTATGAAGGTAGCAAGTAATCTTGAAAACAGGCTAGCTGATATATCTCTGCCAGTAAAAATGTTTAGCTCAGTGCTCAACAGCTGCCTTTAATGAAGTTGCTCTATATCTGCAGATCTAAATATCTAGTGTGGTTGTTGTATGGGCTTGGTAGTTGCCCAGCTAGTTCTGTCGATGTAATGACTGTAGGTAGGCAAAGTGTATATTTATGGGTTAATGCCGTTCAGCAACCACTAAATCTCTGGGGCAGGGGAGCCCCGTCTGTTTGATATAGACCACTTAATATGGTATCAGTGGTGTCTTGCCGCCGCTCAGTAATGTGCCCCAGTGATACAGGGGTATCTGAGTAGCTGCACTTTCGGAGCCTTATAACATCGCTCCTGAATGGCGGCATCTGTTCAGTCCCCACCCGGCATGGTGTATTCATGAACACCGCTTAATGTATAAATGCCGGGTGGAACTCAGAGTACAGACAGCGGCTATCTTCCGCGCTGTCAGACAGACGTCGCCACACCAGTACGCGTGCTGACGTCACAGGGGAGCGCCCACCAACGTACGTTTCGCGTCACACTGACGCTTTTTCAAGGTGGCCCCGCCTCTACGTTTGCCAGCTGTTTAAATAGCCGAGCGTTGCTATGGTGACGTTCGCAATCAGGTGAGTATATCAGTATAATAAACGAGGTTGTTTGTGTTGGTATTTATTTCTGTTTAAGTTATTTATTAATTAATTATGGCTGGCTGGAGGTGAAACCATGTGGGAAGTAGAGCCCTTTGTCACTCATGTAAGTAAATAATGATACTGAGGTAAGGCACATGACAGAACATGCTGAGAATACAGACTGCATATCTTTGCAAAGCTGGTGGTGTGTATGGTCGAATGGGTATGCAGGAGATATCCTTATGGTAGTATTGGATCAGTGATTGTTGTGTGATGTTACTACATGTACAGAGTTACTGTCCACTTGAAGGGGCAATTATACATGCATCACTAGTGCCACTCAGGAGGTAGGCAAAATGCTTGCACTTATACAGAGGGAAAGAGAGTTGATGCAAGGCTCAATGTGATGGGATTGAGGATGGTAAGGGTATGTTTGCAGAGGACTATGTTGTATATATACAATATACACATGGCGTGGGATGACACATGTATGAATCCTATCCAATGAAGGGAGCAAACATAAAGCCTTCATTGAGACCCTGTGGATATAACGTTCCCAAGGTATAAATCCATTGTGCTTCTTTTTTGAGCAGCTCTCTGTCCCAGTCACCCCTTCTGATGGTTTCAGGGAGTTGACATATGCCTTTGAAGCGCAGTTTCCCCCACAGCTACATAGTAGCCTCCCTTTTAGATATTTCACCACACCCTGTGTTGCTTTGAAGGATAAAATTATTTTTAACCCCTTGTTGGTTTCTGTGACAAACAGAATATAGCTAGGCTACACCGATTTAAACCTGTCTATGTGGGTCTGACCCGCAATGCCCTAGCGACACACAGCCACAAAACCACAGGTTATTCAGATGTGGCATGAAGGCAGTCTGACTGTCACTACACTCGAGTGACACACACCAGACTCTCTCAATCATTATACATAGACCACACTGAGGCACCATATTAGTTATATACTTTATTAGTAACTTTTGTTTCTGTCATATGGTACCAGATATTCTAAACCATTCTCCTTCAAATACTATCTCTAGCAATCCACAATAGACCTAGGTGCAATCCGTTTAATGCGTTTTTAATTGTGTTGATTATTTATGTACTTCACTAACTTTACCCGTATACACCAATAAAGGTTAATTCTTTTAATTATCTGTATCTATCACTGTATGAGTGCTTGTTCAAAAGGGGTTCTCTCACCTGCCTAGGCAAGTGTTCTTTTCTGTGTAATATATACAGTACACAGAAATGCACACTGGATAATGGTATATGAGCTATGCAAAGATAGTGCCATACCCAAGATGCTAGTGGCAAAATAAACATCTCACACAAAAGGGGTAAATAAATGCCTTCATTCAGGCCGTTGGGGGTTAATGTATGAAGGTCATAAATCCAACGGCTCTCCTTTTGTAATAATGTTCGGTCCCAATCTCCTCTTCTGGGCCCAATGATCACATTATCTATGCCACAGAAGCGGAGATTACTAATGTCGCTATTGGGTGCCTCATTCACGTGACGTGCCAGGGGGGTCTCCAGGTGGTTATGTATGGAACAACCCGAGGGCCCTCAGACCCCCGTGGGAACCACCCGAGGGCCCCCAGACACCAGTGGGGATGACCCGGGGACCCGCAGACAACCATGGGGACCACTGTTGGACCCCATTGGGGCCTGCAGTGATCCGCGGGGACCACTTGGAGGCCATGGAACCTTGCGGGGATCAGCCAGAAGCATCCAGACACCCATGGGTACACCCCCAGGGTGCACTGTGGGGCCTGTGGACACCCGTGGGGATCACCCAGGGACCCCCGCCGGCCTGGAGTATTAATCCTGTGTTTATAAAAATAAATATTGGTTTTACAGTATATGGGGGCACAGGGTGGGTTGTTCTTAGTGCTTACTAGATATTTAATTTTAAACATTATTGTAATGTAGCAGGGGGTCTCGTGAGTTGAACCGCATTGGTTTCAGGTCCGGGGACCTCCTGCTTTCCGAGATACAGGCCCAGTTATGGGGTGCCGGTATCTCCTATGCATGGAAATGTCTAGCATCACGTGATCGGGGCATTTCAATGCATAGGAAATACCGGCACCCCATAACGGGGCCCGTATCTCAGGAAGCATGGGATCCCCGGACCTGAATTCAGTGCGGTTCAGCTCCGGAGACCCCCTGCTACAGTACATTACTGTAATGTTTAAAATGAAATAAACCCCCCCTGTGTCTATTACAGAAAGACAGACCCCGGTAGGACTCACACAGCAGGGACCCATGCTGTGTTAATCCGATGGGCCTTTATATCTGTCCTTGCACAACTAGTGAATATATCTCAACCTACACGCTGCACAATGCAAAATGTACCAAGGTAAATGTTTGGATAACGGCCGGTGCATCTTTATGAGTGCTTCTTGGATAAATATATAACACTGCGTCCTTAAGAGTCATTTATTATATCAAAGGCTGATTTTTGAGCATTACACAATTATCTCATATACATAGATGTCAACCTCTTATGGCTACACATATTGATAGCTACAACAGTACTCCATATGCTATGGTCAAAAGGAAGAGATTCCCATAGCACTTCATCAATATAACTAGACAGCGATTTTTGTCCCAATGGACTATCCGTAAATCTGTGAAGTCAGTGATATACATATTGTCAAGGGGAGCTACTGCTCGGCTGGAGTGCAGTGGCTGGGACAGGCTAGCAGGTGGGTAGCTATGATCAGGAAATGGGCAAAGGTCAGAGCTTCTGGCAAGCAGGTAGCGATGGTCAGTAAACAGACAGAGGTCAGGGCTGGAGAGACGCAAGCGAAGTGAAATCCAAAAAGGGTCTGTACACAGCAACAGCAGAGGCCCAAAGAGTATCTATGTATGTATGTCTTTATTTATATAGTGCCATTAATGTGCATAGCGCTTCACAGCAGTAAAATACGTGACAATCATACAAATAATAAATTATATAAATAACACAAAGGGTAGAAGTGCTTCAGACATAAAAGTAACATTAAGGAAAAGGAGTCCCTGCTCCGAAGAGCTTACAATCTAAAGAGGCAGCAAACTTGTCTATAGGGAAGAACCACAATAAACAGGCATAGGAAACTGGAGGCAGAGGTCTTGTAAAGGCCTGGCTGAGGCTAAGGGACTGGTGCCAGGTATTAAGAAATTTGAATCCTCAAGAGAGTTTTCTGACGAAGTCAATAGTAGGCAATAGCAGCCGCGGTGTCAGACCAGCAAAATTCCAGGCATGGAGTGAGTTCAAGGAGATCCCTGACACATACATACACAAACAGTACATACACAATAAAAATGCATAATAAATTGCAAGATTTAAATATAGAGTAATACTGTATATTAGCAAATGGTTGATGACTTACAGTAAATAGCTACAAATAGTTTACCTACGATAATATACCCACAAGGGGTATTGTATATATGTGGTTGATACTGTACTCTACTGTACAAACACAGCTTCCTCTATAAGGAATAAAGTGTGCCATGAAATATCTTGAGAGGATTTTTAGAAGTATACTACGGGGTTTCAGGTGCCACCAAGCCATTAAAAGAAGTCTTTAGAGCTCTCAGTCTTCTCAAAATTAATCTGGAAGGTTGCCCAGATCATACATCTGTCCTTTAGATTTATACCACACTTCAAAGCTAAACACAGAGAATTAATTTTGTCTATAGGTTTAGGAAAGACTTTGAAGAAGTGTAAAAAAATATTTATATTTTTAAAACTAGCACGTGATTTATTATCACAGTATTCTCACCAATTTCACCATGTGTCAAATAAGCAAAATGCAGGAAAATTTGGCCTTGTGTATGACATTACTAATACAATTTCTTTATATGGCACAAAATTGTTTTCAATATAGAGGAATGTTTATAGGAAAGGTAAGAATTGCAACCTATATGAAAAGTGCATATGGTTACAATTGTTAGCTTAGAAAAATATAAATTGCACAGTCAACAATGTAGTTCAAAGTTCAAGTAGCCATATTGGTTTCGGAGAAGACCAAAATTGTTGTAAAAGCTTTTTGCAGACTAACATTAGGGTTCTCCATATTGTATATGATATTATAATGTACATGTAACAGGTATTTCCCCCACCCCAATCGCAGATTCTACTGTGTGGGTGTAGGAATATATATTGTTACTCATATGTGGTGCATCACCTGTTAGCTAGCAGGAGGACTGAGTCTCCGCCACGGGAACCTGGGGCAACCCTAAGGATATTACTTACACAGATGCAGCGCCTCCACCTGCGATGGCACCCACCAGAGGGGAAGTGGTTCCTCGCAGGACAACAAATACACATACAGTACTATACGAGAACGAATACTTCTTTACTAATCAATTAGCAATGGACGTCAAACAGGTAATAACAGGGGTTCCTCTTCCGAGGTAACCCAACTCAAGGTATATCCCGATTAACTTATAACGGGCACCACAGTGGGTGTCCACACCAAAGGCGCCTCGGCGGACGCCACTGACCCCACACAATAATCCCACCCTCAAGTCCAGTGAGTCCCACCCAATGTCTTGCGCTCCCAATACCTAGACCAGCGTAGATGTATTGTGTGTGACTGCGCAGTCACTATGTCAAGGGTAGGCCTGGTTGGTGCACGTGTATTGTGATGTTACCTGCCCGGGCTCCTGCCGCGGGTACTGCTTTCTGTAAGGGATCACGAGGTGGACTCCAAGGTTGAGGTGAATTCCAGCGTGGATAATATCACCGCTTCTTCGGTCGTCTGTACTTAATGGCCACCCGGTTGTAGTTACTCTGTACGCAATAGTCTATCGGTCCCTTTAGGACCCAGTGTAGGCTCAAACCTCCTGGTAGAAGAAACAGCGTCCGCTGCGTTCCTTACTAGCTTATAGCTAAGGGCAGGTCCCTAACTTCGGGCCGGTCCCTATCACACTCCGCTAGCGTGGCTCAGGGCTGTCTGGGGCCTAGGGGAATACTGGCCTAGTGCTCGGAGCCACGGACTCCAGCACCCTACCTCTTACCCCTTGCCGCTCCAGTCCCCAACTGACTACGTAGTTCCTGCGCGCGGAATATATCTCCGGGTACCAACAGAGATCCTCCTTCCCTATTGGCTACTCCTTCGCGGGCTTTCTGGACCGTGACTGCGCAGGCGCGAGCTCCCTGTAATCCTGGAATACTCCTGCTTCTCGCGCATGCGCAACGCCCCTAACAATGGCGGCGCCCTGCTCCGCGAACCGGCGGAAGCATACATCGCGATACCAGCCGCAACCTTAAGTGCTGGTCGCTCGCAATACAGAGGAGAAGGTAATACTGCAGGGGACCTGGCTACATCCAGGTATATAGTTTTTTCTCAAACCTCATACTGTAGGTTTCTTCTTCAAGTATATGCTTGAACAAGAAACCTATAAGAATCCAAACAATAGTTTTGTTCCACACTCAAAAAAGGTATACCAAGAAAGCCAATACTGTACCAATAGAATTATGAACAAATGCAAACGTTTACAAAAGAGAGACCTTGAAGGATGAACCTAATATATACAAAGCACACTACAGTAACAGACAAGAAAAAGGTGATGGGGTGGGGATGAAACTACCACTATTGGTACCTAACTAATGTGAAAACCAAAACCAAAAAGGGTAAATAACACTCAAAAAACAGACCGTAATACAACCAAATAAATAAACAAGTAAATAGCTTGACAAGAGAGGTGTAAGGGGGTAACGTTTCAGGGGTATTCCATTTCTTCAGGCCTGTTCCAACAAGAAAATACAAGTGGTACTTCCCTTATCTCAGTTGCAATGAATGTTAAAAATTAACCTTACTGTGAGAATGATCAGTATAATCTGTAAGAGACAACTTGTAAGGTTTTGAAAGCTCTGCTCACTATAATTTAATCTATGAAGAACTCTAATATTGATGTACTACAATGTTTCACAAACAGTGACTCTACAGTCAATAATGAAATACAATAGTGAAAGTTTAATGGTATTGTCTTTAGGTAATATGTTTGTGGAATGGAGATGAATTGTTATAATGTATAGTAGATGATTACTTGTCCTATACGACATTGTTCCCCCTCATCTTTGTAGAAAGCAGATGACCACCAACATTAAACAAGGTCCAATCCAATCACACACTACCACTACATCGTGACGTATTAAGCTTTCCTGATTGAGGTCAAGATGCCCTCTCTAGTCTGCTATTGCTGGTTAGTTCTGAAAAACAGCCACCCAAAACAGGTAAATCAAACTATCATTGCAAACATCATTCCATTGCAACCCACAAAAATGATGTGCCTTTCTATTCCTATTGTTGCTATTGTTGACAGGAAATATTGCATTAAACACAGGCCCTCCCTTGTTCCCTAACATCCACAACACAGATCATGTCCCTTTTAAATTCCCAAAGAGTTATCTGTCGTCCATATAAATATTTGTAGCTTACTACCCAAACTATATCAACTAAAGGCATGGTATCGTCCATCTCTTCTTCTTTAGTCTTCAGCCACCAGATGTGGCCTCTTCAGTACCATTGTCTTCTGAGAGTACCCAGCCTTAAATAGGGCCTTAGCCGTTGCACAAAGCTTGAGGTCACATGGTACATAAACCAGTACTTTCAGGTGGCATCAGTCTTTGAGGCCTAGATACCCACAGTGAAAATCAATTAATTTATTGTTTCAATGTGTTTTTTTTTATTATGGGATTTGTTTTAACTATTTATATTTTTTTAAACTTGTTCTTTATTTGAGTTTTCTATGAAAAAAGGTGGGTAGGGATACATAAAATAAAAGGGTGGCATGTTATTCCTCATTTACGAACATTTGTTAACATACGTATAATACCTTTATATTAGCGTAAATGTAAATAGTAGCATTTTAATACAATAAAAAAAACGACAAGCTATACACTATCAAATGATAAAGGACAAAAAGAGGAGAAAAGAAAAAAACTTCATTGCGTTTATAGTATTTTCCACGTTTTGGAGTGTGGCAGGACGGCCTGTAGCCGAGGTAAGGGAACAGTCCACACGTGTAGTTTCAGGATAATGAAAACGTTCAGTGGTTTTATTTCTCCACAGCATAATATAACATGTGGGTACACTGTCCCTTTAAACACCAAAACAAATCCTGCTCCACATTGGGAGAACTGACTAACACTCCAGGCCTATCTAGCAGGCTGGCTGGCTAAACCATTTACCAAACCATAAGTGTATATTAAGCAGTCAGGAAAACAAATGAACAATTCTTACTTTGGTTGAAGGAGTTAGTTTGGTGAATCCGTCTGGCTAGCAGCTCACATAGCAGAGTTCTCTGGTCTAAGGCAGCCAGCTACTGCCAGTAACAACATCCTTTTATACCTTGCTGGTTATCAGGTGTCAGCTTACCTCCTGATTACCTAGCTTCCTCCTGAGTTAACCTTCTGAGTGCTGGATGAAGCACTCAGACATATGTTTCCCAGGCATAACTGATAGGGGTTGACTTCACCCTGTCACATACCTCCCCTGTTTGTGTGTGGCTAGGGTCCCACATGGCTGAAGCCCGACCCTCCACTCTTTCTCTTGACAAAAAATCGTCATTTCCATGGTCCTTTCCAGGTCTATGCTGTATATCAAAAGAGAAGGGTTGGAGGGCCATATACCACCTGGTCAACCTTGAGTTTGTGTCCTTCATGGTGTTTAACCATTTCAAGCGCGCATGGTCAGTGACCAGGGTGAAGTGTACTCCGGCGACATAATGTCTCAAGGCCTCGATTGCCCATTTTACAGCGAGGCACTCCTTCTCAATGATGGAATACCTCACTTCCCTTGGGAACAGCTTCCGGCTGATGAACAGTATGGGGTGTTCAACACCATCAAATTGCTGGGACAGCACTGCTCCCAGTCCTACCTCTGAGGCATCCGTCTGGATGATGAAGGGCTCTTTACAATCTGGGCTCCGAAGAGCGGGCCTTCTGACAGGCACTTTTTTAGCATGTCAAAGGCGTCTTGGCACTCCCAAGACCATTTAACTTGGGTCGGGGCACTCTTTTTTTGTCAGATCTGTTAGGGGTGCAGAAATTTCTGAAAAATTGTGGATAAACCGCCCGTAATACCCTGCTAACCCCAAAAGGGAGCGGACCTGTGTCTTTGTCTGTGGGGTGGGGACTTCCTTTATGGCGGCCACCTTGCTAGCTAGTGGCCTTAATATCCCTGCCCCAACGGCATAGCCCAAGTATTTTGTAGTGGATTTACCCAGGGCACATTTTTTTGGATTTGCAGAGAGCCCTGCTTCTTTTAAGGAACTTAGGACTGCCCTTAACCTTTTTATATGAGACTGCCAGTGTCTGCTTTAGATGACAATGTCATCCAAGTAGGCCGCGGCATATGTCCTATGGGGTCGTAGTACAGTGGCGGCCGCGTTTATTCTCCTGCGGCCGCCACCGCAATGTGCGGGCAGACGCGGCTGATTTGTTTTTTTTTCTGACGCTTGCCACGCGTCACTGGTGCGCCGGTCACGCGTGCCAGGGTGCGTGCCAGGGTTCCGCCGGCATCCCGAAGATGGCCCGAAGATGGAGGTTGAAGGCGGTGTAGGCGCGGGGTAAGGCCCAGTGACTGTCCCTGTGTTGTGCATCAGGAGAAGCAGAGGCGGAGCAGCCAGGGGGTCGCGCGTTATGGACCGGAGGAGGGGAAGATGCGGCTGGCGCGCGGCCAAGTTCGGCGCGCCATGGGTAAATGTAAGAATTAAGCTGGCCGCAGCAGTACCTTGTACATTAACCTTTGGAACGTGGCTGGAGCCCCATGTAACCCAAATGGCATAGTGACGAATTGGTATAAACCAAGAGGGGTGGCGAAGGCAGTTTTGCATTTGGATTCTTCCGCTAGAGGTATCTGCCAAAATCCTTTTGTGAGATCTAGGGTGGAGATATACTCTGCTTTACCAAAAGAGTCAAGCAATTCATCCACCCTAGGCATTGGGTATGCATCGAATCTGGATACAGCATTTACCTTTCGCAGATCCATGCAAAACCTCACCTCCCCATCTGGTTTAGGGACCAACACTATAGGGCTACACCACTCGCTGTGGGACTCCTCGATCACGCCCAATTCCAACATGTCTATTATCTCCCTCTCTACCAGGTCTTTTCGGCCCTCTGGCAATTTCTAGGGACTGGACCGTACTTTTACGCCAGGTTCTGTCTCAATCCTATGGGACACTAAATCAGTCTGCCCTGGCAGCTCAGAAAAAACATCTGGGAACTGGTCACATAATTCTAGTAGGTCTGACTTTTGTTCCGTTGTCAACTGCCCTCCCATGGGAACCTGATGGTCATTGTACGTACTACCCTTTGGAAGCTGTGGACCCAAATCTGTCTCTCCTTCCCGAGGGTGGATGAACAGCGATCTCATCGTTTTCCAGGGTTTCTGGAGGTTTACGTGGTAGATTTGTTTACCCTTCCTAGACCCTGGTTGAGAGATCTCATAGTTCACCTCCCCGGTGCGGCGGAGAATTTGGAAAGGACCCTGCCACTTCACAAGGAGTTTACTCTCTGATGTCAGTAGTAGTAGCATCACTTGGTCCCCAGGTTGGAAAACCCTCAAGCGGGCATTTTGGTTGTACTGCCTCTCTTGACGTTCTTGAGCAGATTTGAGGTTTTCCTTAGCAAACCGACCTATCATGTCTAGGCGGTTTCTAAGGTCTATGACATACTGAAGGGTATTCTTAGAGGGGGAGGGCTCCTCCTCCCAGGATTCCTACAGTAGATCGAGAATACCCCGAGGTTGGCGTCCATATAGGAGCTCCATGGGGAGAAGCCTGTAGATGATTGGGGAACGTCTCGTACCGCAAACAACAGGAAAGGAAGAAGTTCATCCCAAGCTCGCTTTTCAGTGTCCACAAACTTCCTAAGCATGGTTTTTAAAGTACGGTTAAACCTCTCTACCAATCCATCAGTCTGAGGATGGTAGACTGAGGTCCGGACGGATTTGACCTTCAATAACTTCAGGACATCCTGCATTAACTTTGCCATGAAATTTGTTCCCTGGTCGATTAACATTACTTGGGGAAGTCCTACCCTAGAGAACAGTTCTAACAGCCTGTGAGCAACCTGTTTAGAAGTGGCTGATCTCAGCGGGAAGGCCTCAGGATATCTGGTGGCATAATCTACAACAACGAGTATAAATTTATGTCCCTTCGCAGAGGGTTCTAAAGGTCCGACCAGATCTACCCCAATTCTCTCGAATGGGACGGCTACCAAGGGCAGAGGGACAAAGGGAGCCGGCTTCTGTCATTTTTGGCTAGTTAACTGGCATTCAGGACATGTCTCACATAGTTTCATGATGTCACCATGTATGCCTGGCCAGTAAAACCGGGACGAGATGCGGTCCGTGGTCTTATCTCTGCCCAAATGACCACCCCATGGGAGAGTATGGGCTAGGGTGAACACTTTTTTAATCAACCCTTTAGGGACTAGCATCTGTCGAATGACCTCCCCTGTTTGTGTAACCTTATTCACACGATATAGGTTGTCATTCAATAGTTCAAAATGTGGAAACACTCTTACACCGTGTTCATCCATTATCTTGTTGTTGACCTGTACCACCTTCTCATATTGTCTAGCCAGAGCTGGGTATTCCCTCTGCCTCTGACTGAAGTCAGGAAGATCCAGGTCTGGCAAAATTCCCGTATCTATCTGTTCCCCACCCTGGTCATCTCCGACCATGACCTGCAGTCCTTTGGGCTGGCTAATGTTACCAAAAGTCCCAGCCTTTCTTAACCAGTCCTCTTTTTCCGCACGTCTCTGTTTACGTGTCTTTGGGACGTGGTGTCTATGGGGAAAAATCTCTGGGGAAAAAGGAAACAAGTCTCCGGGCTTCTCCGGTACCAGAGAAGTAGGCTCCGTAGGAGTAAGGGCCAACAATGTTTCAAAGTAGGGCCAGTCTCTGCCAAGTAGAACAGGAGCAGGTAGCCAAGGAGCAACTCCCACTAGTAGGCTAGCCTCTTGATCCTTGATACGCAGTAGAATGTTCGCAGTCGGGTATCTCTTTGTATCCCCATGGATACACTCGATATTCCAAGAGGAGTCATAGGATAGTCTGTTGCTTGGAATTAGGCCCTCTAGGATCAGGGTTTTTCCAGATCCCGAGTCCAGCATGGCTTTTACTATTTTCCCCTCCAGAGATGCTGGGACTAACCACGGATTGTGGTCCCCTCGGAGAGAAGCTGTGGCAGTGGTTCTGCCATATGAACAGTCCATCTCATCATCTCCTGTGTCCACAAACTCGGTCGTCAGTGGAAGCTCTCGACGGGGTTCGGTGTTTGGACCTCTCCACTGTTGGATGGGATCCTCCCTTCTGGTTGGTGGTGGTATCCTCTCCACTGGAGGGGTGACAGGAGTCCAGGTTCTCGGTGTATACAGTGGGTGGTGGCCTCCCTTGAGGGATCCAATGGCCTCGGAACCGGGACGGGCTTCTCTGCGGGAGTTTGTACCAGGAACCCTCCGAGATGGGATAGGGTCTTCCGATCGGGTTGACTGGATCTCCTGAGCTGGCGGGTTGTAGACCCCTTGATTGTCTGCTCTCCTGCCTCTGGCATCACCGGAAGCAACCGGTGTTTGCACGGACCGTTCCCAGCTATCCTGTTGGGTATCGTCGCCAAGGAAGTTTTCCACCAAGCGGACCGCTGAATCCAGGGAAAATGCAGCATGTCTTTTTACCCAGGAGCGGGAGGAGGGGGGAAGTATCTGTATGAACTGTTCGAGCACAAACTGTTCAAGGATCTCTGCCTTGGTATGCTACTCCGGTTGAATCCACCTGGTACATAAGTCTACTAAGCGGTGGGCTATGACCCGGGGTCTGTCTCTGTTTGTATATTTGACTGTCCGGAACCACTGTTGGTAGGTCTCTGGAGTGAGGCCTAGGCGATCCAGAATAGCATCCTTTAGTTTCTGATAGTCCATGGCCTCGTCTGCTGGAAGAGCCTGGTAGGCTGCCTGAACTTCTCCTATGAGGAATGGAGCCAGAGTCATTACCCAGCGATCAACTGTCCAGCCGTGGGCCATGGCTACCCTTTCAAAAGTGAGGAGAAATGCCTCTGGGTCTTCGGTTGCCTTCATTTTATGGAGCATCACCGGTGGGTTATTTGAAATCTCTGGTCTGACTGGGGCTGGGCCTTCGACTAGCAGTTGGAGTAGCTTTTCCTCTCGCTGGGCCTGTTGCTCATCTTGCTGGGCTTGTCGCTCCGCTTGCTTCTCTGCTAGCTGGAGCTGTTGCTCAAGGAACCGAGAAAAAATTTTCTCCATTTTTTTTTTTGTGTGGCCCTTCAGATACAGGGGTTGTCTGATATCCCACTTCTGACACTACCTGTGGCAGGACGGCCTGTAGCTGAGGTCAGGGAACAGTCCACACGTGTAGTTTCAGGATAATGAAAACGTTCAGTGGCTTTATTTCTCCACAGAATAACATAACATGAGGGTACACTGTCCCTTTAAACACCAAAACAAATCCTGCTCCACATTGGGAGAACTGACTAACACTCCAGGCCTATCTAGCAGGCTGGCTGGCTAAACCATTTACCAAACCATAAGTGTATATTATACAGTCAGGAAAACAAATGAACAATTCTTACTTTGGTTGAAGGAGTTAGTTTGGTGAATCCGTCTGGCTAACAGCTCACATAGCAGAGTTCTCTGATTTTATTTGTTGAAAAACATGCAACATATACAATACAGAAACAGACTGTCAAAACATTACATATTTACATCGGGAGGGAAAAAAATACAAATAAAACAATAGAACACAAATTCAGTGCAATTATTTCAAATATTTACATTGCTCCACAGTTTTTCCCACTGTTTCTGTTCTATTCAGGAAACAGACAGTCAAAACATTACATATTTACATCGGGAGGGGAAAAAATACAAATAAAAACAATAGAACACAAATTCAGTGCAATTATTTCAAATATTTACATTTTTTTTACAGTATCTGCTATTCCCTCCTCCTCCCCCCCACTTTTGAGGGCTTCTGTTCCACCTTCCTCCATTGCATCCATAGTATCCCCCCAAGACAATGCATCATAGGTATTTGAGGTGGGTATCCCTGATGACTGTAACTCCCCAGTATGACCTCTGCCTTTGGCCTTTTTCTTTGCTTTAATTACATGCTCCCATCCCTCCCCTTTTGGCCCCTGTTCCCCTCCTGCCGCTGCTGGCCCCTGCTCCCTTTCTTCTGCTGATGGCCCCTGCTCCCCGCCTACCGCTGCTGGCCCCTGCTCCCCGCCTGCCACTGCTGGCCCCTGCTCCCCACCCGCCGCTACTGGCCCCTGCCCCCCGCCCACTGCTACTGGCCCCTGCTCCCGGCCCACTGCTACTGGCCCCTGCTCCCCTCTTGCCTCTCTTCTTGCTGGCTTCTGCTCCTCCTCCTGCTCCTGCTCAAAGGATAACTCCATGGCACCAAACTCATTTATCTGGGTCTCCTCTACTAGGGCTGTCTCAGTATCCTGGGAGCATTATTATGCGCCGCCTCAGGACACTCCCTAAAAGAGTGACCCTATCCCCCACACAAATTACACAGCACAGTATTAGGACATACAGATAGGTTATGCCCAAGAACCCCACACTGGCTGCACCTGATCTTATCAGAGCTCGCACTCAAATGCCTGTTGGACCCACATTTGAAGCAAAGCCTGGGCTGGCCACTGTAAAAACAGACCCCTCTGTCCCCCCCAATGAAGAGGGAATTTGGGAGTTGGTGAGACACACCATGTCTTTCCCACAGCTTAACCTTACACCTCCAACCCCCAGTCCACACCCACGCTCCTTCCCAGATCTCCTCCTCTATTTTCTCCAGACCAGACAGCATAGTACATTGTCTCTTCAACCAATAAAGAATGTCTTGTTTGGCAACCACCTCGTTGCGCAATATTACAGTCACCAGTTTGGTTGTAGGATGACTTACAGGGATGGCAACAAAGTCTTTCCACAGAAGTGTTAATTTCAAGTCCTCAAACCTGTGCCAGAAATCTTCTAGCAAATCCCCCCTTTTGAAGCTTATGTCATATTCCCTGTTACCTGGGGTGTGTATGAAAGCAAAAATGTCTGAGGCCTGAAACCCCATAGATTCCTTCAAAAGGACTTTACCAATAAAGCATTTATCAGGAATATCCCCAATACCTTTGTATCGCAGTCTCACCACATTTATCCACTCGGCAGTGGGGCTTGGAAACTAGGGGTAACTGCTGGACCCTGGACTGGCACCTCTCCATGCGGACCCTTCTGCTCTCTCTTGTCTCTCTCCAGCTTCTCCAGGGATGCTCCGCTGTGCTGCACCATACGTGGCTGCTGGTGGCCTCTGTGCTGCACCATCTGTGGCTGCTGGTGGCCTCTGTGCTGCACCATCTGTGGCTGCTGGTGGCCTCTGTGCTGCACCGTCTGTGGCAAGTGGTTCCTCTGTAATGTTTATTCCTGAGGCTGCACAGGTAACAGCTGCAGCTCCTCTCTGCATTTCTCCCTCCCCCGCACTGTGCACAGGTTGTGCTTTCTTGAGGCTAATTGGTAGCCCTTGTGCAGGTTCAGTGATTTCATGGCACCCCTCTGATGATGCAACTTCTGCAGTGTTTGCAACACTCTGACTGCCCTCTGGTAGTGCCGGCTCTGCAGTTTTTTCTGCACTCTGGCTGCTCTGTGCTATGACCACTTCTGCATTGTTTGTATCACCCAGATTGCTTTCTGACAGTGAGGTCTCACTAATCACATAGTCTGTGCCAGGGACACTATGCTCAGGGGTGTGAGCTGCTGTTTCTTGCATCTCTGCACTGCTGGTCTCAGGTGGCTGTGTTTGCGAGACCCACCCTTTGCTGCTCCAGCTGCTCACTGGGGAGTAGTATTGGATCTTCCGGACACTGAAGGGGTGAACTGCTGCATCATCTTTCCTTCCCTCACTCAGGTATAGCTTTTGGCTTCCCTCCAAACTGCTACTCCATCCCTGTGTTTGGGAATTAGAACTCTCAGGGGCCTCATCTGAGGACAAACTACTCATAGTCTCTTCCATTTTTGCAGCTCTGCTCTTTGCTTTCTTTTTCCTTAGTTTCTTCATTTTGCTTAACTCTGTTTTCACTTTCATCTCTGCCTTTTCAGACAAACATTTCTTTCCTTTTGCAGGACTTCTCAACTGTCTTAATCCTCTCACTCCATCAGAGGCTGCCTCCATGATGGGTCTCAGACCCCCTTCTCCCCCACACACCTCTCACTGCGTTCTCTGGTGTAAGGCAGCCAGATACTGGCAGTAACAACATCCTTTTATACCTTGCTGGTTATCAGGTGTCAGCTTACCTCCTGATTACCTAGCTTCCTCCTGAGTTAACCTTCTGAGTGCTGGATGAATTCAACCTGATAGGGGTTGACTTCACCCTGTCACATGGAGGTTATGTAATATAAAGCATATTCAATCCTTTGGTGGAATACGGAATACCTTTCCGGGTCTGCTGAAACGTTATGTTCAGATTCAAGCCACATTTCTCTGAGGCAACTTCCTTACTTATACTTTTAATTTGTGGGTCTTTATGGTTTCTCTACTTTGTTGCTCTTCAATTTTGGAGAGTTCCCTTAGTAAGATATCTATCCCCTATATAGTTTCTTAATGGTTCCCACACTTTTAGGAATTTCTGGACTGTGTCATTTTGTATCCCAGTCAGTTTTTCCATTGTATTGTATTGTATGTCTTTATTTATATAGCGCCAAAAGTGTACTCAGCGCTTCACAAAGAATACAGTACAGGGAATTAAAATGATACAATACGTGCAGCAAAATCAGACAATAGGAAAGGAAATCCCTGCCCTGAAGAGCTTACAATCTAAGAGGTATGGTGGGAGACTTACAGAGACAGTAGGTGAGGGAATAAGTGCTGTATGGCAGTGCTTGGCCACAGTGGGTGATAGGAGTGGCTGAGTATGGGACAGTAACCATGAGTGCAGGCTGTTGGGATGCTTAACTTGTGGGGTGAGTTTTAAGGTTAGTCGGTATAAAATCAGAAGGTTAACACCTTTTACAGGGGAAGAGATGGCAGGCTGCATGGGTGATATCAGGTGTGTGGCTTGGTTCAGGCTTACTGTAGGGTAAGCAGCAGCAGGAAGCGGCAACCAGTCGGCAACCAGTCGGCAACCAGTCGGCAACCAGTCAATCCATGAGACAAACCTTCCAGAGTCTCGCTTTTACTGCATATAGGGCTGGTTATTGTTCCTGTTTCCATGCCTTGGCTATTTCACACCAAGCTGCTGAATATATATATATGTATCAGTAGTTTAATTTCGCTTCTTTCCATATTTTCAATTGGTCTGTACAGCAATGCCATTTTAACTATGGTTTGAATGTGTATTTTTTTTATTACTTTTTTTTTTGCTTTTCAATGGCCAAAAGCCCTATTAGCCACATCTCTCCATGAACAAACCGGGTAATGCTCCAAGAAGTCACAAAGAACCCTAGAGTAAAATCCAAGCATCTGCAGGCCACTCTTGCCTTGGATAATGTGAGTGTTCATGACTCAACGATCAGAAAGAGTGAACAAGAATGATGTTCATGGAATGATAGCCAGGAAGAAACTGCTGCTCTCTTAAAAGAAAATTGCTGTCCGTCTGAAGTTCGCCAAAGAGCACATAGATGATCCACAAGACGTCTGGAACAATGTTCTTGGACAGTCAAAGGTAGAACTTTTTAGCCTCAATGAGAGACGTTATATTTGGTGTTAAAAAGAAGAACCTCATCCCAACCATCAAGCATGGTGGTGGGAGTGGGATTGTTTGGGGCTATTCTGCTGCTTCAGGACCTGGACGGCTTGCCATCATTGATATTATTATTTACTTATAAAAGATTTTACGGGGTAATAATACATTAAGAGTTACTTCTCATTTTGAAGTATATGCTGAGTAAAGACTTATAATGACAATACAGCATTACACGTTATATTTACATACATTTCATAAACAGTTGAGGACAACATGTTATAGGCATATTTAACATTCAATTAACAGTTACAGACAAGATTAAAATGTGAGAGAGCTGAAGTCTTCAAGAACATAAACTGTCAAGTAGACCATGTGACAGAGGCTTTGGGGAGAACGGATGTGACGTCAACCAAAGCCTATCACATGGTACTAGAGCCAATCAGAGTTGGGATGTATTTCCTATGCTCTGATTGGTTACCGTACCATGTGAGTGCGGCCATCTTTCTTTTCATGACGTCATCTTAAAGGCAAATGAAGCACAGCCACTCTGATTGGCAGGCGTTATTGCCGTTAAATGACGTCATCAAAATTATTATTTTTTCCCCAAAATCACATGGTTTTCACGGCCCAATCAGGGCCGTGAGAACCATATGACGAAAATGTGACGTCATAGGCCTATAAAAGCCTATGTCGTCTCATTTTTAAGGCAGACGCCGAGGAGGACGGACCTCCGGAAGGAAGAAGAGGACCGGGCCGTGGCAGCTATCGGTAAGTAGACCCCCAGAAGACCCCAGAAGAAAAAGAAAGAAGACGGAAGAACACAGATCAAGATCCCGCTGACGCTTTGGATTACAAAAAAAAGTCTTGGTTTATTTGTTTATGTTTTTTTATTTTATGGGTTCCTGTTGCTGTGCGTGGATTGGTTCGAGAGCTTGGTGTTCAACGTGAGTAGGTGAGTGGGGCAGCTAATGGTAAGTTCACAAAATAATTTTTTTTTTTTTTAACTTTATCTGGTTTTTGTAATTTTTTATATGTGATACTATTTTTTTTCATTATCATTTCTTGCCACTGTATGTATGTATGTATGTATGTATGTATGTCTCTATCGATATATACATACAGGGTAAGAAATTATTTGTTTGGAAATGCTTGTTTTGCACTATTTAAATGTATTTTGATATGCTGCTATTCTTATATGTGTGTAATGTAATTTTTAATTAGATAGATGTAATTTTTGGTGTTGTATGCTGTACTTTAGGTCAGGGTGAGGCTTGCTTTTTTATAGTGGTTTTTTTGGTACTTCTATTTTGTCAGATGTTAACTTTTTTGGAGAATGGTTTTGTTTAACGATTAAAAGAGTTAATTGTGCAATTGATTTGGATGGTATTTAAATTGTTTTGGGATTTGATTAATTAATGGTCATTTCTTTCGGTTGCCTTGCTTGGTTTAAATAGTATACTTGTTTGGATTTTGTTTAGAATATTTTATTGTTAACATTGATTTGAAGAGTGTACATGGTGCACAGATTTTATGCATCATGTATACAATGTAAATTCAATGTTTTGATTGGAATTTGATGATATTGATTGGAAGAAGAGAATTATTGTATTAGGAAATAGGATTTTGTTTTACTGTGGCTATATAAAATTGTAATTTTCATATGCAAGGTGAGTCTTGATATGGAGAAGTGGTATTTTTATGTATGTGTATATATATATATATATATATATATATATATATATATATATATATATATATATATATAGTTGCATGATGAAGCAACTGTACAAATGAATGGGTGAAGGGTGGGTATCGGGCCAAGGTGGCTTAACCCCTTAATTACCTTTGCGGTTATTATCCGATAAGGTGATTAAGGGGTTAATTGATATCAGAATGTAATTGCAATGTATTGGCTATGTATCTGTTGGCAACGGAGGACATGGAATTTGCTGTCGATGGGGCTTCATATTGATGAGGTTAGTAGAACTTTATTTATTTTATTATGCTAGTTAATGTGTTTAATAATGGGCAAAAAATCTATTATCCATATCTGGATAATAGTTATTTTGCACATTATTGTACAGTATTTGTTTGAGGGGGGGGGGAGATTGATGTATTTAATGTATAGGACAGGTTTATTTTTTTTTACATACAGGGTTGTTTCCTCAGATCTGCGGGGACCTATGGAAACCACCTGAGGTCTCCTCGGACGCTCATGGGTAAACAGCTGCCGGGTCCACGGGGGACACCTGCGGGGAAGAACCGTGGCCCAACATCTGTGGGATCACCGCAGACCCGTAGGGACCACCTGAGGGCCCCCAGATCCCCATGGGAACCACCTGAGGCCCCTTAGACACCTGTGAGTCTGACCTGGGGGCCCCCAGACAGCCGCGGGCCTACCCGTGGAGACCCCATTGTGGCCCACGGTGACCCGCGGAGACCACCTGGTGGACCACGGCACCTGTCAGGGACCACCCGTAGGCCTCCAGACCCTGTTTGAAACATGGTGCTGGGCTACTGTGAGGTCTACGGACACCCGTCAGGCCAACCGGAGACTCCCGTGGGCCTGGGGTATTAACCCTGTGTGTAAAATAATAAATAATGTATTTATGGGGGGACACGGGGGGTGTGTTATGTATTTAATAAATATAATAATGTTTATTGTGGGGCTGTGTATAGTTTTTATTGTGGGTACTGGGGGTGGGGGTGGGGGAAGGGGCTATTGGCCCCAAGGGTATGTGAGTATGCCTTCCGGCTGGTTATTGGGTGAGGGTTGTTAGACCTCACGGGGTGGGTAGTGGAGGAGGGTATTTAGGCCTCCCGAGTGGTGGGTGAGGGTGGGTTAACCCCTTAATGATTGAAGCGGTTAATAACCGCTATGGTGATTAAGGGGTTAGGGGACATTACATTGGCTGTTTTTATTCTTGTTTATGTTTTGCAGCATCGGAGGGGCATGGACGGTGATGAAGATGAGGATGGCCTTCATCGTGGCAGCCGGACAAGGGTGAGTGCAATATGTATTTAATGTATTTATTGTTCTTTATGTATTTTAAATGGGCAAATGCACTATTATCCATTTGTGGATAATAGTAATTGTGCCCATTACTATACTGTATGTGTTAGGGGGGGGGGTGTATTTCTTTATAAGTATGTATGTGTTTTGAAATTAATTTGGGGTGGCACAGAATTGGTACTGCAGGCCCGAGGGCCACCACCGGCCTATAGTATCATTGCTGTGCATATATGTACTGTATGTTAGGGGGGTTTAGGGGTTGTTGGTGTTATATATATATATATATATATATATATATATATATATATATATATATATATATATATATATATATGTAGAGGTATCAGTACCGTGTTAGCCGAGCTTCAATAATCAAAAAATAAATATATGAAACCGTACTGTGGCTAACGAAATGCTTTTATTTGTGCGAGCTTTGTATCTCGAAAGCTCGCACAAATAAATGCATTTCGTTAGCCACAGAACGGTATCATCTATTTATTTTTTGATTATATATATATATATATATATATATATATATATATATATATTTATTTATTTATTTATTGTGGGGCTGTTGTGTGTGTATTTTTTTTTTGTTGGTAACAGGGGTGGGCGAAATGGGTATTAGCCCCAACGGTGGTTGTTTAGGGCTTGCAGGTAGGTAGCGGGAGGGCTTAACCCCTTCATGACCGTAGCGGTATTAACCGCTAAGGTCATGAAGGGGTTAAGTCCACCCGCAAGCCCCCGCAAGCCCTAAACAGCCACCAAGGGCCAAATACCCCCTTCACCCACCCCCGCTACCCACAATAAACCTTGCACGGCTGGTTAACCCCCTCATTGCCTTAGCTGTTAGCCGAAGTAATGAAGTGGGTTTAAATGCATTTTTCCTGCCTCGGATGCATGCCGGGGGGCTCCGGTGCTGGTATTAATGGGTATCTGCTCCTGAGACCCCCGGCATCAATCCCAGGCAGGAAAAATGCCTGATTTTTTCTGTGTCGACCTTGCCGATGCTTCTCCCCCAGCAACTTGCTTACTTTAGTTGGCGGGCTGGATTGCCGTAAAATTCTCAATTCTAGAGGGCCGATCAGCAGCGAAAAGCTGATCGAGGCTACTAGAATTTAGCACGTTTCAGAAAGTGCCAATAAGTGGCGAAAAGTGGCTTATCGGCACCTGGCTGCCGAAAAGTTTTTTCCAGCTAAAAAAATGCCGATTTTTGGAGCTTATCGGCGCTTACTGAATCGGAGAGGCAATATTGGTGAGAAAATTACAAAAATGGCTTTTCGGTGCTTTCTGCATGAGGCCCTTAACCTGGAGGTGGTTTTGAGAGTGAGGTAGGTTATTCCAGTCATGTGCTGCACGGTAACAAAAGAAGGAGCGACAGGATTGTTTGTTGAACCTTGTAACTGTGAACAATCTTTTGGAGTCAGATCTCAGGTGATAAGTACTGCATGTGGAAGGGGTGAGGAGCTTGTCCAGATACCCGAGTAGCTTGCCTGGAAAGTATTTGAAGGCAAGACTAGA
The DNA here is from genome assembly GCF_040206685.1 of Ascaphus truei. Lineage (NCBI taxonomy): Eukaryota > Metazoa > Chordata > Amphibia > Anura > Ascaphidae > Ascaphus > Ascaphus truei. Next base: position 113,262,095 of record NC_134487.1, read on the forward strand.
TAAATTTACTTTGTGCCTAAATTCAAGAGAGAGCCAATCTAGTTCTTGGAGTCTTTCACAGTGATGTGTGTTGTAATTACTTTGTAGGATTAGGCAGCATATTCAGTTGTAGAAGGTATCTATCTTGCTAAGGTGAGTTTGGGGTCCTGTACCATATACTATGTCGATGAACAAAGGAACATAGGGCACAACGGGTTTAGCAAATCAAACTCATTTATTGAGCCAACACGTGTTGGCTCAATAAATGAGTTTGATTTGCTAAACCCGTTGTGCCCTATGTTCCTTTGTTCATCTGTTCAGGACTGATTGCAGGCTTTCGTGCAAACACTGGAGCATCGGTAACTTTATCATTATATTTCTTTTTGAGGTGTGCAGCATTTCTCTTATATTGTCTGGGCCATATACTATGTCCCCATTGTCTATAGTTGACATTAGCATATGCTGTGTGATGCGCTTTCTGACCAGCAAACTAAGAGTTTCTTATAAAGTACACCTAGTTTGGCATAGGTTTTGGATGTCAGGGTACCAATATGAAACCCAAAAGTTAAATGGGAGTCAAGCCATGTACCCAAATATTTAAAACTAGAGAGCAAGAGTTGTGTTAGAATTGGTTCTGATCTGAAGATTTGTCATTGGTTGCTTTAGAAATGTAGCTTTAGTCCCAAATACTGTAAATACAGTTTTGTCAGTGTTTAAAAAGAGTTTGTTTTGGGAAATCCAGTGTTCAAGTTTTGAAAAATGAGATTGAAGTACATGTTCAAGGTCAGAGACGCTAGGGCTGTGTGCATATAAGATTGTGTCATCTGCATAAATTTGCATTGAAGTGGCCTTACAAGCTGTAGTCAGATCAATAATAAAGACTGAAAAGAGTAGTGGATCCAGAACAGAGCCTTTGAGGAACCCCACAGGTAATATCCAAGGGTTATTAATGTTAAGTGTTAAAGACTGAGATAGATCCATATTGGGAGTTACTCAATAGATAAGAGTGAAACCAGTTTAAAATGTGCTTATGTCAGCAGTGTCAAAAGCCTTTGCAAAATCCATGAATATTGCACCAGTTACTGTAGTTGTCCGTGTTCCATTCTATACTGGATGCCATTGAAAACTTTTAAGATGGTTGTTACTGTGGAGTGGTTTGGGTGGAAGCAAGATTGGAGTTGGCTAAGGAAATTTGTCCTTGTATAGTAATCTCTTTGTGGGGAGTGGTCATTTTTTCTGTGCCTTTGGATAGTATTGGGAGAAGAGATGTTGGTCTGTAGTTGGGGGGCATTTACAGTATATTTTTCTATGCCGCTTTGTAGACTGGAATGACATTTAAGTTCTGCGCTGGAATCACTCGTATTTCCAGTGCCATTGCACAGCACATTTAACAATATTGCCTCGGATAGCGTAAACTGGATCTAACCTTCGTTATGAACTCTGTTCCGGCATATTGTGATCTTCACACCGTGATCTGTTATATTATCAGGAGACGGAGAAAAGGTAAAAGGGACAAGTAAAGTTTTAAAAGAAAAAGTTTTTTTTTTGGGCCGTATGGTAGGCGCATGCGTCATGAATCGAACGCATAGGCCTGTCATACGGGAATAAGCGATTCACACATTGTATAAAATACTGAAGTTATAGTTACCTGCATTATATTTCTTTCATATTTGGTGCAGTCATGGAAGGGGTGTTTGCGAGGTAGCCATTGTAGTCAATCAATTAGTTGTTCGTGTGTTCATCTCGGTAGCGTTGTACCTTACTCCATAACAGCTTGGATATTGGTGAATGTACTGAGGCGGACACAGAGTGTATCTTTGTGACATTTCATCTGCTCCAGCCAAGTCGGTATTATGCATGTCGTAATAACATAACGGTATGGTTCTGGTATTGTTTGGGCAACTCCGGTTCAAAATACTCCAAATTCTGCTGAACATTTAAGGCACCGCTGTAGACACCTATATCCTGGTAGTTGTGCCCGAGTAATCTGTGTTTTCTCAAATTTCCATTAGCAGACATACGCACACCGGATTCATAAACTGACCAACAGCCACCCCTGTTTCCTTGACACGGTGGGTTTTGAATAAAAGAAGCATTGGTTGATAAAGTTCGGCGTATCGAATTTCTCCATACCTTTGGTTTGGGATGATTTTGATAATACTGCTGCGGCAGCCTTTATTCTAACAAATCACCGTTTTTTCCCTGGCTTGTACCTGGAATGCGATGCTCTTCAGCTGGCGCATGTCGCGTTCCTTTTGCGTTCCCAGCCACGGGTCATGCCCGGCTGACGCGCGGTTGATGCGTTTATTGATAATGGTTCAGGATTTAATAGGCTGCAATGCTTCGCGTGTCTGCCAGATGGCAGAAATTCATGAATTGTTATGCGCATGCGCTTCAGTAATGTGTCGACTTGCAGGTGTTTCGTTAAAAAATGAGGAAAATCCACCCTTATCCTGGCTCGGATTGATGCAGGGGGGCTCCAGAACTGATACCCAGGAATATCAGCACCGGAGGCCCCCGCATGCATCCGAGGCAGCAAAAATGCATGTACAGCCCACTTCATTACCTTAGCGGCTAACCGATAAGGCAATGAAGGGGTTAACCCACTGTGCCCGCTATATTGTGGGTAGCGGGGGTGGCTGAAGGGGGTATTTGGCCCTTGGTGTGAGTTTAGGACTTGCGGGGGGGTTACGTGTGCACTTAACCCATTCACGACCGTAGCAGTTAATACCGCTACGGTCATGAAGGGGTTAACACATCCCACTACCCCCCGCAAGCTCTAAACAACCACCGTTGGGGCTAATACCCCCTTCACCCACCCCCGCTACCCACAATAAAAAAAATTCACACACAGTAGCCCCACAATAAATAAATTTAAATAAATACATGAATATAAATAAATATATATATATATATATATATATGAAAAGGGCTGCTGGTACCCTGTAGGTCTGTCAGGTGCCCCGCCAGCCCACCGAGGACTTGCATGGGGCTGTGTTATGAACCCTGTTTGTAAAAGGATAAATCTTGTATTATATATATAACAACAACCCCTATAACTGATGTATAGAGAGCAAAGTCCTTGGTGCACTATCAAGTGCGTAAACCTGATATTTCAGTCCTGTTCAGGAGAGAAAGTTCGTAGAAAGTCTGGCCACTTGCTTCCCTTCTGATGTTGATATATCTGGAATCAGAGAAAACAAGAGACCATTGCGCAGTATCTCATGTGTATTGAAGCCTCAATCACACAGCTGCTAGGTACTTACATCTAGAAAATTGGAAGCAGGCCTTGAAAGGTATCTTTAAACCGGGGGTCTGTGTTGCTCGTGGGGTTATCTTATGTTCTCCAATTACAATACTCCCGCTCCACAGATGGCCAATTCGCCCAATAGTATAAAAAGATAAAATACCAAATAGTGTGGTACAGTACAATTTAATAAAACATTAAAAAGATCAACAGTCAGTGCACTCACATGCTATATGATCTTGCTGCACGATTTACAACGTGCCGTATTTATTTTTTGGTGGTTTATCATTTCTTGCCACTGTATGTATGTATGGATGGATGTCTAGAGAGATATATACATACAGGGTAAGAAATTATGTTGTTTTAAAAGCTTGATTTGATGTGTTTTAAATTAATTTGACTATGCTGCTATGCTTTAATGTGTGTTTAAATTATTTTACAATTATATAGATGTAATCGTTGCTATTGTATGGTGTTCTTGAGGTCAGAGTTAGCCTTGGTTTTCAATTTTGTATGCATGTTGGTACTTATATTTTTTCTCAGGATAAATTGTTCAGTTCCAGGCTTGAATAAGTTAATTGTTTAATTGTTAGTTTTGGAATGTAATTTATTTAGGGATGTCATTAATGAAAGCTAATTGATTTATGTTTACTGGCTTGGTTAAAATAGTATACTTGTTTGGAGGTATCTGTGTTTTGCTTGCAATGTTATTGTTAACATTCATTTGCAGAATTTATATGGTGCTTAGATTGTATGCATCATATATACAATGTAAATGCAATGTGTTGATTGGCATTTGAGGTTTTTGATTGGCATTTGATGTTTTTGATTGTAAGATCAGTTAGGATTATGAAAGGAAATTAATTTTATTGTAGTGTGTCTTTATGGAGAAGTGTTATTTTGAGTACAGCATGTTTTTGATAACCCTTCTACATTTATTTGTATATTGGTTCATCATGTGTGTATCTCTCTCTCTCTCTCTCTCTCTCTCTCTCTCTCTCTCTCTCTCTCTCTCTCTCTCTCTCTCTCTCTCTCTCTCTCTCTCTCTCTCTCTCTCTCTCTCTCTCTATATATATATATATATATATATATATATATATCTGTATATATATATATATATTTGCATGATGAAGCCAATGTACAAATTCATGGGTGAAGGTTGGGTATCGGGCCAGTGTGGCTTAACCCCTTAATTACCTTTGCGGTTATTATCCGATAAGGTTTTTAAGGGGTTAATTGATATCTGAATGTTATTGCTATGTATTGGCTATGTATTTTGTGGGCAAGACAAGGCTGTTGCTGGCGACGGAGACTTCTTATTGATGAGGTCAGTAGCACTTTATTTATTTGAATATGCTAGTTAATGTTTTTAATAATGGGCAAATAATATATTATCCCTATCTGGATAATAGTTATTTTGCACATTATTGTACTGTAGGTGTTTTGGGGGGGGGGGGGGTGTATGTATTGAATGTATAGGCCAGGTTTATTTTTTTTACATTCAGCGTTTGTTCCGTGGTTCTGCGTGGGATCTCTGGAGACCACCTGCGGGTCTCCTCGAGTTTCTCACGGGTATCAGGCTGGTGGTTCCACGGGTGACACATGCGGGGATGAAGCGGTGGCCTCACATCTGTGGGGGCACCGCAGACCCATAGTCTGCAGGGATGAAGTGGTGGCCCCACTTCCGTGGGGGCACCGCCGACCCATAGGTGCGGGGATGAAGCTGTGGTCCCACTTCTGTGTGGGCACCGCGGACCCGTAATGAGCCCTCGTGAGTTCTCCAGACCCCAGTGGAAACCACCCGAGGCCCCGCAGACACCTGTGGGTCTGACCCGGGGCTCCCAGACATCCTTGGGCCTACCGTGGGGACCCAATTGTGGCCCACGGTGTTCCAAGGAGACCACCTGGGGGCCATGGCGCTTGGCGGGACCCACCAACAGGCCTCCAGAACCTGTTTGAAAAGGGCTGCTGGTACCCTGTAGGTCTGTCAGGTGCCACGCCAGCCCACCGAGGACTCGCATGGGGCTGTGTTATGAACCCTGCTTGTAAAAGGATAAATCTTGTATTTATGGGGGGGCACAGGGGGTGGGTAATGTATTTAATAAATATAATGATGTTTATTGTGTGTCACTGTATTGTTTTTATTGTGGGTACTGGGGGTGGGGGGTGCGTGGGGGGGCAACGGTATGTGGGTAGGCCTCCCTTGTGGGTAGTGGGTGAAGGTGGTTAGGCCTCACTGGGTGGGCCATTGGCAGTGAGGCGCTGCATTATATGCACATCGGGATCCCCCTCCCCACATTTACATAAACTGCACTCACAGGAACACAGGCAGGGAGTTTTAACAGACAAATTAGGGGGAGGGGGCCTTACACAGATTACAGTCAAGGAGGTGGGGTTATAACCAAAAGGGAACAGTTATGTTAAAAACCTGTGTATTCTTCTTGTCCATTAACAAGTACATAGAGGCGGCATACCAGGGAAGGGGGTGCACCTTTAACTCCTTCACTGCAAGAAGTGCATGTAATCTATAACTTTGATAAAGAATAGAGCCGACTAAATGTGTACACACACCTACACACCTACACACACACACACACACACAGCTAAGAGGGGGCTCCTCGGCTGTAACCCCCCGATGTATACCTCAACACCCGGTCACCTTCAACACCCCCCCCCCAAACTGTAACTTCCCCGGTGTTGGGGGGTTAGTGTGGGAGGGTATGTAGGCATCCCGAGTGGTGGGTGAGGGTGGGTTAACCCCTTAATGACTGTAGCGGTTAATAACCACTATGGGGATTAAGGGGTTAGGGGACATTACTTTGGATGTTTTAATTTTTGTGTCTGTTTTGCAACAGCGGAGGGGGCATGAACAGGGTGGGGGGGTGGGGGTGGGGCAACGGTATGTGGGTAGGCCTCCCTTGTGGGTAGTGGGTGAGGGTGGTTAGGCCTCACGGGTGGGCCATTGGCAGTGAGGCGCTGCATTATATGCACATCGGGATCCCCCTCCCCCTCTGCACATTTACATTATCTGCACTCACAGGAACACAGGCAGGGAGATTTAACAGACAAATTAGGGGGAGGGGGCCTTACACAGATTACAGTCAAGGAGGTGGGGTTATAACCAAAAGGGAACAGTTATGTTAAAAACCCGTGTATTCTTCTTGTCCATTAAAAAGTACATAGAGGCGGCATACCAGGGAAGGGGGTGCACCTTTAACTCCTTCACTGCAGGAAGTGCATGTAATCTATGAGTTTGCATAAAGAATAGAGCCGACCAAATGTGTACACACACACACACACCTACACACCTACACACCTACACACACACACACACACACACACACACACACACACACACACACACACACACACACACACACACACACACACACACACACACACACACACACACACACACAGCTAAGAGGGGGCTCCTCGGCTGTAACCCCCTGATGTATACCTCAATGCCCGGTCACCTTCAACACCCCGCCCCCCCCCAAACTGTAACTTCCCCGGTGTTGGGGGGTTAGTGTGGGAGGGTATGTAGGCGTCCCGAGTGGTGGTTGAGGGTGGGTTAACCCCTTAATGACTGTAGCGGTTAATAACCGCTATGGTGATTAAGGGGGTAGGGGACATTACTTTGGATGTTTTCATTCTTGTGTCTGTTTTGCAGCAGCGGAAGGGGCATGAACAGGATGAAAAGGAGGATGGCCTTCATCGTGGCAGCCGGACATGGGTGGTGAGTACTATATGTATTTAATGTATTTATTGTTGTTTATGTATTTTAAATACACAGGGGGTGTATGTTATTTATTGCAATGTTTATTGGGGGCAAATGTCCCCAATAAACATGCTATTCTGCCTTAACCCTTCATTGGTTTGGCGGCTATCTGCTATGGTAATGAAGCAGCATTTCTGTATTTTAATAATATTGTGCAGGAGCAGGGGGTCCCCTGAGCTGAACCGCATTGTTTTGTGGCTCAGGGAACCCCATGCTCACTGTACAATATTATTAAAAATACATTCATGCTGCTTCGTTACCATAGCACATAGCCGCAAAGGTAAGGAATGATTGTTTATTGATATGGGTGTTTTATTCATACTGTAGATGTGCAGAGGGTCTCCGGAGCGGAACCGCTTTGGTTTTAGGTCCGGGGACCCCCTGCTTCCCGAGATACAGGCCCCTTTATGGGGTGCCGGTATCCCTCTGCTTTGTTTACATTCCGCGGTCATGTGATCGGGACCTTCAAATGCAGAGGGATACCGGCACCTCATAAAGGGGCCTGTATCTCGGGAAGCAGGGGTCCCCGGACCTGAAACCAATGCGGTTCAGCTCCGGAGACCCCCTGCACATCTACACTATGAATAAAAATGTATTTTAAATAATTTTTAATGTGCCGATGTTTGCGCAGAGAGAGCAGCGGATCTCTCTCTGCTGCAAACACATCTCGCCAGGGGACGGCTTCTCGACTTCAAAGACAACAGCTCACAAACGCCCCCATGAGTTTTTACACGGCATTGCAGTATTGCAGACAGCGAGAATAAAATGCTTAAATCACAGCCGCGAAAATAACGCAATTCACCCCGGGCGAAAACGACACAAAACCGCACATAACCGGGATAATCTGAAATTCGCAGAGCTAGCCGTGTTAGAATAAAGGTTGTCGCCACTGTAAGGGTAGTTATCCGTAATATATTGATATATCTGAGAAACAGTAGCATGTTTCTGTATTCGGTTTTGAATAGCGGTATATATTAGATTGGCATAAGAGAACGGAGGTTTTTCTTGGGAAGACATCTTGAACGGCATGTTTTTGCAGGGAATGGAGTCAAGTAACCCAAATGATTCCTTAAAATCAGCTTCTTACAAAGTATCCAAAGTTTCACTATGTGTACAACAATGTACAAGGTCATTATACAAAGGAAGAAGTGTCCATATCTTATTCTCCCACTTACAGGTGGTCAGTGTATGTGATAATTTGTGCTTGTGTATTCAACATAATTCAGTTGGCAAACTACGAAATACACATTAATTAGAAAGAATATTGTTTGGAAAGAACATGTGAAAATGTAACACAATAATCTATTTCTCTGTGAATACGAAATAGGTATATATTTGTAATGTAAGCTTCAGATACATTCTTCACACATGAGAAATGCAATGCTGTTTAATTCACATGTATGCACATGAAATATGTTATCATACACACTTGATTATTGAACATTGTTCAGAAGGTTTCTTTAACATTAATGATCATTTCTAAGTAATTGGAGAAATGGAAGAATTAGAAAATTGCGACTACATTAAAGATATTGACTACATTGAAATATAATAAATTGACGAAATTGAATAAATTGAACATATTCATTACATTGAACTTGAATACTTTTAACCAAGGATAAGGCCTATTATTGTTTTGGATGGCCTTTTCAATGTGGACCATGTGCTAGGCCTTGATGTGGTGTCTGATGTAGTTTGACGTCTAGAACGTTGCCTTGAGGCTATTGCACTTGCTTGGCTTGACTTGTATGCTGTTTCAGCAACAATTGGGGTAGTTTGCGACTGTTGCAGGGGCAATGCTTGTGCTTCGGCTTGTTCATGTGCTTGTGGCTGGGTCATTGGCTGTGGCTGGGTCATTGGCTGGGGCTGGGTCATTGGCTGGGGCTGGCCAAGTGCCAATGCCAGTGCTTGTGCCAATTGATGCGGCAGTGCTCGTGCCAGGGCCTCTGCCTCTGGTTCGGCCTCTGCCTCTGCCTCTGGTTCGGCCTGTAGCTGTAGCTGTGGGTGTGGCTGGGGCTGTGGCTGTGCCTGGACGTGTGCCAGTACCTGTGACATACAAGTTGCTATCAGACTCAGGCTATTTGCCATGTTTTTAAGAGTGTCATGTTGTTCTGTCATGAGAACTCGCATGGTCTTTAGTTCCTGACAGATGTTGTCATTTGTTTTGGCCTGTCTGTCAGCATTTGCCTTTTGATTAGTGAAAAATATGCCCTCTAAGGTACTTAAATTGTCCAATGCTTTGCCACATACCTTGTCGCCTTGGCCAGGCTCAATGTCTTCTTCATCTGTTGTAGGATGTTCCGGGTCTTGTACTACATACAAGAGGTCGTATATGGCGGTTCAACTGCCTTGGAAAAAACGTTGGACTAAAACTTGCAAAGTACTACTGTAGGTACAAAAGTTTATTGGCACATAAAAAACAGCACAAAAAGCACTCTTACGCGTTTCGCGTGGTCTCCCACTCTTTGATAAAGCGTGGGAGACCAAGCGAAACACGTAAAAGTGCTTTTTGTGCTGTTTTTTATGTGCCAATAAACTTTTGTACCCAGTACTTTGCAAGTTTTGGTCCAACGTTTTTTCCAAGGCAGTTGCACCGCCATCCACGACCTCTTGTATGCTGAACTCCTTCGGTAGGAGCACGTCGACAGCACCTGGACCTCCAGCAAATCATCTATGTGAGTAAACTCAATTTTTGCTGTTCACTTTATTCGTTGTACCTATAGCCTGTAACACCCATACAAGATATACATATTCAAGGCTACTGGGAGTCCACACAGAGTGGCTATTAAGGGTCTGATAGTGACATTACCGATTGCGGACATTGTGGAGTATGGAGGGCTAAGTCAAAGTATGCTGTTTCATTTGGAAGGACAATCATGATATATGGACATTCCCTGTGAGCATTGCATAGGGGATATTCCTCTTATTCTATTGCTCGGGTCTTGTACTAGCATAACATCTGGTGCTGAAGGTTCGGCATGAGGGACAAGAATCTGAGGGATATCTAGATCTGGTGGATCAACACACATTTCATCCTCACTTATATGTTCATGTTGCAGGGTACATGCAACCACACATGTGGGTTCTCTTGATAAGGCTTATTTATTGAGCCTTAAAAAAAACATACAGCACACAAAAACAAAATAGCTTCTCGTCAGCATACAAAAACAAAATAGCTTCTCTTCAGCAGACAAAAACAAAATAGCTTCTCTTCAGCATAGAAAACAAGGCAGCTTCTCTTCAGCATGCAGGACACAGACAGTTCATCACACATGTACTTTGAAAAACAGACCTTATAGCGGTAATCTCTTCAGTATTTCACTCCTGTCTCCTGACCAGCTAGTCTGCCTGTGTGTACAGCCTGGGGGTTTTAAAACACCTTGATTATGCAGCTGGGGCTAGACTAATTAAGCAGCCCTTCTCAACTGAAATTTAATCTCCTCACTGCTGCACTGCAAGCCTAAACATAGGTTTGCCAGGTATATGGCTGGTGACGTTCATTCACCCTGTCACAGTTCAATATTCTGGCTGGCGGAGACATCCGACTCTGTGTCTTCAGCAATAACTATATCAGAAATAAAAAGACATTAATATCAACATAATGACTAAGTAATTATGTGCTAATGTTCTTAATTAGCCTGTACATCCATTGCTAATGCACATATTTATATGCAATAAATTGATATCAATTAAAGAACAAACATGGTTTTTAGAAAGTGAACAGAGAGCCCTGTGTAATTTATCCATTCCTTGGTCACATAATATACAATTAAGTTCTTTTTATACTGTATGTATAAATGCTTGCATTTCCCTCACAATTTCTGTCAGAAATATTTATGTAATAGCATACTACTCACCTGGTGTCGACTGTGAAGTAGATGGGCCGATATCCCTATTCCCTTCAATCCCAAAAATAAGGTGAGCGTTCATGATGGGATACATGGTCTCCTCGTAGGACCACAAATTTAAGGATGCTGGAGGTCCGCCTCCTGTCCCACATACCATGTGTCCGGCTTTTGACATTTTCTTCTTTAGAAGTAGTTTGATATCCCCAAAACGTTTTTTTGCATGTCTCTGGGGTTCCACAGTTTTGTCTTGTGACTGGTCTTCGTTTTTGCTGTGAATATGTAAAAATGTCTTATTAGATGCCTATAGGTTAATGTACATGTAACTAGTGTGATTTCATAATGTATGCAAATATATTAAATACACAAACGTGTACCAACATGTACATATAGTTACACACACCTATTAGGTGATGTCATGCATGCATTCGTGATTAGTAAAATGTGCCCAATCAGCTGCACACATCCATTATAGCATAAATGTTTCTCAGCTCAATGTTACGTTACCAATTTATTTCAGCAAGAGAATGTTTTAATAAAATACAAAGATCATTATTTGAATACAATCATTCAAAAAATACTTACATGACAATGAGCCATATAGTCGGTCATAAGAAGCCATGACACCTTCAACAAGTATTTTAGTTTCCCGTTGGGTAAACCGTGGGTTTCGGATGCCCTCAGCATGATCCTGTCTTGATGATGGCCCCTCATATTTCCATCATCAGACTGCTCGGCATCACTGGTCGGATGCTGGCCACTGTCCCTCTCTCCCTGTCCACTACTCTCCCCACCCTCTCCCACCTGCACTCCTCCACCTGAGGTAGCATCATGGGATGTACTGGCATGGGACGTATATGCCCTGACAGGACGGACCGTACCTGTACGTGCCACTCCACTCCCACGCTCCACCACTCCTCCAGCCAACGCCACTCCTCCACTCACCACCACTCCTCCAGCCACTGCCACTCCTCCACTCCCCACCACTCCTCCACTTGCTACCACTCCTCCACTCGCCACCACTCCTCCAGGCACCACCACTCCTCCACTCCCCACCACTCCTCCAGCCACCACACCACTCACACGTCCACTCCCATGTCCACTCCCACGTCCACTCCCACGTCCTCTCGTTTTCACTTAGTCACTAAAAACAAATATAAACAAAAATGACACACTAACAAAGTTCTTTCACACAATACAAAAATGTAGAGAAACAAATAATATCACAAGACAACTCACTCAATAATCACCGACAACTCACAAATTAACAGCTCTCTCCTCCTACCACCAAGTCCAGTCTATCTCGCCCTTCCTCCCAACAGCACCGACACATGATCCTGAAAATGGGCGCTTTATATAGGGTGAACAATTAAAATTGACACGCGAAAGTGTGAGTACAATGATTTTCAGGAGGTTGACTAATTATCATCACTTCAGCATTTCAGCACTTAACCCCTACACTACCATCTCCATAAAGATACCAATCAACAAATATATCCCCCAATGTTTAAAACCATACTATAGTTTAGGAAATGACTCCTTCCATGGATTCTCACACAGATACCCCCAGGAAACTAAGGGGACATACACGAACATCAGGGGACAGAAATTGCCTTATCGTTGAAATGCCAAACTTCTTCACAATTACCTTTATTTATAATTATAATAGTTTAGATGAGCAGGGGGGCTCCACTGCTGAACCGCATTGGTTTCAGGCTCGGGGACCCCCTACTTCAGGAGTTACAGGCCCCGTTATGGGGTGCCGGTATCCCCAGATTTTCAAAGGCATGTGTTCGGATACTCGTGGCTGCATCAGTACATATCATCTGACTGCTGATCCGGAGTTCTGAATGCGTTATGAGCCTCGGCAATGTAATGTCATGAGCTCAAAATAACTGACAGGCAGTCTAGCAAGGTCACCTGATTGTAGATATAATGTAATAGAGCTGTGACCTTGTTTCCTCAAATAAGTGTTGTGTGTTTTTCATTCAAAAGGTGGAGAGTAGACATTAGGGCCTGGACAGGTCATACAAAAATGCCCTATTTATAAACCGAATACAAGGATGCTTTGGCACAATTTGTATTTCTATGCATGTGTTTATAAGCTTTCCTTGCATTTTATATCGGAAAATTATATTTTAATATAAAAAAACATAGCTTTATAAATATAAAAAATATAGTTATTTTGCATGTAAAACTGTATTACATTCTTTTAGAAATAATGTACTGCTTCTTTTTAGTCATATTAGCAATGGGCTATCTTTGCATTTTTTATTCAATGTAAATATTGTGGTTATATTCCAAATGTTCATTTGTTACACATGTGCCTGTTGGAATTTGCTACCAAAAGCATTAATACTGAACCAAATAAATGACTATACTTACCTAAGCATTCGTATCAATTACTATATTTGTTGAGAATAAGTACAAAACGATTCTACTGGTCATTAAGTGATTCCATATTGTAGTAAAACAAATGTCTTTAATCTGCTAATAAAAGAAACCTATCAGACATTATTATTTTCAAGCCACAGTGTTTTTCCTCTCATGCTGTTCATTTATATGTACACGTCGTGAATTATAACCTGTTTATCTCTGTAATATTTTGCCTAATACTGTATGCATCATTGCATAACATGAAATGTGATAGATGCCTGCCCAGGTTTTTCGAATGGCAAAAATCTTAGCACCTGAAGTAATTATTATGCTTTTTTTTTTTAAAGAAGTGAGTTGTGTTATTATTGTATATTCATATTTACCACTGTTCAGTTAGATATCAAAAAGTAATCATAAAAATGTAGTAGTTAAACCCTCTTAAAATGTATTTGCTTAGAAAAAAACTTAGTAGAGCTCTACACACAAATCGTTCAGAATGCCTTTTTTTGGTGAAACATCAGAGAGTCCATTAAGGACCTTTCATCAGGTGAGTAATAACTCATGAAAGCAGTGATATTTATATGCAAGAATCAATGACAAAAAAAGCACAAAAACTACATGATGACATAATCTGCAAATATTGCGTGGTTATGTGAGAATGTGAGCTTTACACGATGACTTAATCCTGTCAATATAATGCATCAAGTGAAACGCATAAGAAGATCTCATAGTGAATAGGGCTACAGAAGCAATCAGGTGCAAATAACAGTGCAGCACATCTGAAAAGACATACACAGCTTATCAACAACCCTAATAATAGCAGCAATATATACCCACCTTTCAGTTTTTGCACCTACATATTCTATAATGTTTTATGTGTCAAAAAGTTCATATATGAGAAACTAAATAATCCCCAACACATTTGAATAAATAAAAAATACAATTCAATCATCTATATAACCCAACATATACTATCAGTTCCTAACATTTATTATCGACACCATCTATGGACAACTTGGAATTTGTTTGACCATTAATATTTATAAGAACATTTGTATTCAACAAATACTAATTTTAAAGAAAACATTTGAGATCCAAAGGTTAATTTGTGCTCTTGGGTCTAAACAAACCTAAGATGAAAATTCACCTACAGTACTTTCCCTTTCTAATAGGAGGCATTCCCTGTCGCTATCTCTACTGGGTGGACCTACAGTGTCAATAACTTGATACCTTAGCTGTGAAACATTGTGTCTTGCTAACCCTGAAGGGCCTAGCAACTGAGTAATCCATAAGTGGTTAATCAACTTTTCTGAGTTCCTCCCTTATTTTTTGTTTATGTTCAGCAATCTATATTTTTACTGGCTGGGTAGTTTTGCCAAGATAGGCTTTGCCACAAGGGCACCATAGCAAATACACTGCATATGATGAATCACATGTAAAAAAAAATGGTATCTTGAATTTTTTATTTGTCATTGGATGGTGAAAATCATCACCCTTAAAAAATGTAATTAGACTGTGTGCAGTGCAGAAAGGATCACCAACTATTTCTTCTATTTGGCAAATAGGTATTTTTTTCAACAGGACTAAAAGAATCTACCCATACCAATTAGTTCCAGATATTCTTGCCCCTCCAATCGGAAAAACGTGGAGGTTTGCTAAGTACAGTCTCAATACCGGATCTTAATTAAAGATCTTCCAAAGTTGTATGTATTGTGATACCATTACTGTCCTCTAGGGGTTGGAACAGTGCAGTAAGTGTGCTTTCCAGTCCACAGAGAGCTAATTCCTCAAAGAGAAGCCAACAGCAGCTGCTAACTAATGGAGTTAATCAGACTCCATGAGTGAAAAAGGAAGTGGTTTAATAGACAGACTGAAAGCTGCTATGCTGAGAGACTGTTTTCCCCAGAGAAGGAGGGAGACAGAAGTACTCCCCAGCTGCGGAAGCTGGTTACAGATGACATACAGAGGAGTTTCTCTGGGATCAACATCTGAAGCAGGGATGTCTGCTCCAAAGGACTGACAGAAAAGCAAAAACACTTTATTGTTGTATGTAGAGACTGTGTTACATAGTTGCATACACTACCGACACACTTTATTAAAGTGTGGCCGGTACCGCAAGCCGGGAGATTTCCCGGCTTGCTAGTGGCCGCCCCTCGGCGTGCCGCGCGTCATAGACGCGCGGTCACGCGTCTTCGGGAGCCTGCGCCCCCTGCACGCGCGTCCAGGGCTCCCCGAGGGAGCCCTGGTGTCCCGCGATCGCGGGACGGCGGCAGGGGGTTCCGGGGGACCCGGCGGACCCGGCAGCAGTAGGGAGAGCGCCCCGATCGGAGGGCGCTCTTCCGCTGCTTCGGCGCGCGCCCGTCACACTCGGGCGCGCGCCAGGCTACTGCTGCGGCAAAGAACGGGCAAATGCTCGAATAAACTTGGCCGCAGCAGTATGTCAGGGCATATTTTTGGCTTGGGAACCAGCTTGGCCACGCATTTAGTTAGGGTGAAAGCTATGGTGTAGTTAGCTTACCCTAAAGGGAATAGGTATTATTTTATGTGTTGTTTTGATTTAAAGGGACAATGGGCCTGTTAGCATTTGATTTAATCCCTGAAAATAAACCACTACATAGAAAATACGACGTTTCCTGCCTTTATCTGGGACTAAAAGATGCTACAACGATATGTGGACATCACAGTATGCATGTATTTCTTTATTTATATAGCGCCATTAATGTACATAGCGCTTCACAGTAGTAATACACGTGACAATCATATAAATAACAAATAATACAAATAACAGATCATGGGAATAAGTACGTCAGACATAAAAGTAACATTTCGGAAGAGGAGTCCTGCTCCGAAGAGCTTACAATCTAATTGGTAGGTAGGGAGAACATACAGAGACAGTAGGAGGACATTCTGGTAAGTGCATCTGCAGGTGGCCAAGCTAAATGTATCATGTGTATAGTATTAGCCACGGTGCTACTCATATGCTTCTTTAAGCAAGGGTGTCTTAAGGTGGGTCTTAAAGGTGGATAGAGAGGATGCTAGTCGGGTACTGAGGGGAAGGGCATTCCAGCGGTGTGGGGCAATCAGTGAGAAAGGTTTAATGTGGGAGAGGGCTTTAGATACAAAGCGAGACGGCATCCTTGAGCAGAACGCAAGAGTTGGGATGGTGCATAGCGATCAATTAGGGCTGAGATGTAGGGACCGGCAGAAGAGTGTAAAGCTTTGTGTAAAGTGAGGAGGAGAATTGAGTGTGAGATGTGGGATTTGATAGGACGCCAGGAGAGTGATTTCAGCAGGGGAGATGCTGAGACAGATATTGGAAAGAGTAGAGTGATTCTGGTAGCAGTGTTTAGGATAGATTGTAGAGGAGCAGGTGAGAGGCAGGGAGGCCGGACAGCAGGAGTTTACAGTAATCAAGACGGGAGGGAATGAGGGCCTGAGTCAGAGTTTTAGCAGTCGAGCAACAGAACAAAGGGTGTATGTTTGTAATATTGCGGAGGAAAAAGAGACAGGTTTTAGATACATTTTGAATGTGAGAGAGGAGTTGAGTGTTACCCCTAGGCAGCATGCTTGGGCTACTGAGTGAATGATAGTACTTCCAATAGTAATGTGGAAGAAGGTAGTAGGGCAAGGATTGGGAGGAAGTACGAGGAGCTCTGTTTTTGCCATGTTAACTTTAAGTCGGCAGGTGGCCATCCAGGATGATATCGCATAGAGACATTCAGAAAGTTTGATATGTACAGCAGGAGTAAGTTCTGGGGTTGAAAAGTAAATTTGTGTGTTGTCAGCATAGATGTGATATTTAAACCCAAGAGATGTGATTATGTCACCTAGAGAAGGTGTGTGCAGAGAAAAGAGAAAAAGTCCCAGGACAGAGCCCTGGGGTACCCCCACAAAGAGATCGATAGAGGAGGATGTGTTAGCAGAAAAGACACTGAAAGTACGATGGGAGAGGTAAGAGGTGATCCAGGATAGAGCTTTGTTATGAATACCAAGAGTATGGAGATTGTGAAAGAGAAAAGGCTGGTCCACAGTGTCAAATACTGAAGATAGGTCAAGTAATATGAGCAGAGTGTAATGACCTGTCTTTGGCAGGTCGATAGTTAGAAAGACAGGTAGGGTCAAGCTTGCTGTTTTTGAGTAATGATATAACTGTTGCATGTTTGAAGGAAGAGGGAAAGGTACCTGAGTAGAGGGAGGAGTTACAAATGTGTGTTAATGTAGGGATTATAGTAGGAGCAAGAGGTTTTAGGAGATGGGAGGGAATAGGGTCAAGAGGGGAAGTGGTAGAGTGAGAAGAGGAGATCAGCCATGACACATCCTCCACTGAGACCACTGATAAAGAGTCAAGGAAGGCAGGAGGAGAGTCAGGAAGTGGTGTAGGATGGGAGGAGGAAACAGAAGGGATGTTCTGACGTATGAATTCCCCCTTTGCCTTAAAATAGTCAACAAAGTCCTGAGGTGAGATGGAGAAAGAAGAAGAGGCAGCTGAGGGTTGTTTGAGTAGAGAGTCAAAGACAGAAAAGAGTCGGCGTGGGTTAGAATATAGGAGGATACCTGAAATAGTTAAAAATATGAATACACGTTATAAAAATATATATATATATATATATATAAATAATTTTTAAAAAAAAAATATATATATATATAAAACAAAATGGGGCAGGCCGTCACTCCCAATACCATAAACAATTTGCGGTGCATGTCCTATACCAATAGTAAGAGAAAAATAATCCACTCCAGCAGGAGCAGACACAAGACACACCCTGAGGAAGGTCCCACGAGGACCGAAACGTTGGTCATGTTTGTGCTATGTTTATTTTTGAATACAAGTTTTCTAACTTACATTGAGTGCTGTCTTGTGTCTGCTCCTGCTGGAGTGGATTACTTTTCTCTATATATATATATATAAATATATACATATAAAATATGAATTTAAAATAAGAAATATGTGTTGACATTAAAAGTCGTGAATTAATCATAAAGGCTTACTACACCTTTTATCAAATCATGTACTTTACTAATCACAATTGTGTGTACCAATAAACATTATTGTTTTTGTAAGGTCAGGGTCCTGAGAGCTTAGCTCTGACCCAATCTATATACATGCAAACTGTGAGGTGCGGGTTAGTGAATTGTTCATGATCCACACCTCTCTTGCATATTAACCTATTATACTCCATGTTTTAGGCTGAGGCCCCAGTACCTCCACTGCACGCGCGCCCACGAGACTGGCGGCGCATGCAGCCGATTCCCCTTTCTGCAGTGAGCTGCAGAAAGAGAGACCGGGGGGGGGGGGGGGTGGCGGTGGAGCGGCCATGACATCACCTGGTAGGTTCGCCCTCATTGGCTGAACCGCCGTTGAATGGACGTATATCACGGAGGTGCCCGGTTGTAGGACTGGAAGAGATTGATTCGCACGCAGCCACGAGACTACAGCTCCATGCCAGCAGTCAAAGAACGGGTCACTGGTGCTTTATCCGATGCGCATGTCCAACCTCATTGCTGTGAGTGAACTAATTTTAGCTAGTGTTAAATAAAACCTTAACTATTTACACTATGGAGCCCGCGCTGTCCCTTTTTGTTTTATAGAAAACTCGAGGAAGGTGGTTGCTCCTGTGGATAGCTGCTCGGGTATTCCAGTGTTTTACATTATTTTTATTCCAGGTTTTATTTTATTTTATTATTTGGCTTTCCCCTCTTCATGTTTTTTCCTTGTGTTTACATTTCCCTTTCCTAGTTCCTTGTCTTATTTTTTGTTTGTTTGTGTGTTTGTTTTGTATTGCAATTGCTGTATGGTATTGATTACCAGCTACTCACCTCCCATCTATTTAGTTACAATAAACTTTTATCCAGCACTAATCTTATGGCGCTGTGATTTTATATGTTTTTGTTACATATAGATATATATAATACCTATATTTATATCAATGCTTTCACAAGTTATTACTCACCTTATTGGACCAGATACATTTTACTCCAATAAACTGCATACGGAACGATTTGTGAGTAGAGCTCTACTACAGTAAGTGTTTCCAAAGCAAATACTTTTGAAGGGGTTTAACTACTGCATTTTTCATGATTACTTCTGAGAGTTGGCCACACTCTTTGGCTATTTTTAACCCCACTGTCACTTTATGTTTCTCCATATATTTTTCTGAGATGTCAAAAAGTGTTGCAAATTTACAATAGAAATATATACTAAACCATGCTTATTGAAAAGCTTTTAAAACCAAGGTGGTTTGGATTAATTTAAGATTAGGCAAACACTAGGATCAACCTGTTTAACACAGAAGGGGGTCTGCAGTAATTCAAAAGGAGATAGTCCACTGTTACTTGTCCATATAAGCTTTTGCATTTTTAAAGTGTTAATGAGAGTAAAAAAAAACCTTTTCCTTATCTACTGTGGATTTGTATCAGAACAGAAAATATATCCATTCTGCATATTGTTGGAAGGCTACCACCTACTGTAGGCTTGTCTATTTTAGAGTGACTGGGTGGAGAAAAGTTAATCCTTCTCCACAGTTTATTAATTGGAAGCAGGGACAAATAAACCACTTATGGCAATTGAGATGAAGGAACCCTGTGAAATGTAGTAATGTAGATAGAGTAATTCAAGGAGGGATTTACACTGTGGTTTCTTTTGTTTATATAGCAATTTAGTAAACACAAAACTACCAGCATTAGTGTTAAATTGTACCCATTATCTGACTTGACAAAATAGAATAACTCTGTCACTCTGTCATCACTGCTATTCCATTTTAAAATTATACGAATTAGGTTTATTATGATACATTGTTTATTATGTTATTTTCTACTAGCACCACATTTGCTACAGAACAGTATTATATTTATGTACATGCTTGGAGTATTAAATGAAAAATGCAGGTTCCTGGTGTGATTAGAATTGATAGGGGAATGGAATCGATAAACACATTAATTGTCACCCAGAAGAAATGTAGGTTAATTAGCTCAAGATAAATAGAGCAAAATGTAATAAAACTAAAATGTTTCATGTGAATTTCATGGTACATTTTGTGAAACATTGTTCTATAAAGCATATTGTGTAGCATTATAGATTAATCATAGGTTGGAGTTTTTTGTAAGGTCCAACAAGAGAGTACTGTTACATATTTGCATAGTAAATGTGGTTGAAATAAAACATACAGTATGTCTATCAAGTTCAACCCATGTTAAATGTAGACGACAGTGATACTCACCTTATAAGTGTATTTAAAGTAGTTTGATCCAGAGGAAGACAAACAAAATAAAACACTGAAACATTATCCAATGATCTCTCATAAGGGGAAAAATAAATTCCTTCCTGACTCCCGTAATGGCAATCAGATTTCTCCCTGGATCAACATCCTTCCTAAGTTTACGTATTTGGTATATCCCTGTATACCTTTCCTTTCTAAAAAGATGCCTAACCTTTTCTTAAAGACATCGATTGTCATCACTGTCTCCATGGGTAATGAATTCCACATTTGAACTGCCCTTACTGTAAAAAAATAAATTCCTTTGTTGCTGGTGAGATCTCCTTTCCTCAAATCTCAAGGGATAATCCTCTGTTTATACAATCCTTGGGATGAATAGTTTCTTGAAAGTTCCTTGTATTGACCCTGAATATATTGGTAAAATAGTTAGCATATCCTCTCTTAAATATATTTTTTCTAATGTAAACCAATCTAATTTAGCTAGCATCTCCTCATAAATCAGATGTCCAATCACCTTTATTAATTTGGTGTCTCTTCTCTGCACTTTTTTCAGTTATATTATATCTTTTTTTATGATGTTTTGCCCAAAGCTGTACTCTATATTCAAGTTGTGGTCTTATTTAGGATTTATACAGCAGCAAAACAATGCTTTCTTCCCTCACACCCATACTCCATTTTATGCGAGATAATATTTTATTTGCCTTTTCTGCTGCTGCTGCTGCTGCTACTACTTCTCTGTACCCTAATGCTAAGCCTACTGTCTATGTGCATTTTCAATTCCTCTCCATCAGTAATTTGCCTAATTGTGTCTCATTTAGTTTTTACTGTAAATAGCCTGTTTTTTCTTGCTACCCAAATACATAAATAGAAAAACTAGGTGTTGTTTGACTAACTAAGTGATTAATATAATAACAGTGTGTGGCAATGTGAATGTATTAATATAATAGAGTTCTCACAGCTCAAACCCAAATGAACCCCCTCAAAGCTCTAAGTAACAAAGTGCACAGAGATGTGGGGAGCACTAGATGTACTCTCATGTTTTCAAATTGTATTTGTATTTTCAAATGTGTAATAAAAATGTGTCAAAAATAAATAAAATGTGGCTGTGTCTAACAATAGTGTTGTGGATCCTACATAGAGGATGACATTTCAATACATAGAAATAAAAATATAAAAGAGTACAGTATGTATCACAGGATCCTAGAGGTGGATTCTTTCATGCTCTCCAATGCAATCGCCTCCAATTATCACTCCTCCACTTCAAGCAGCATATTGTCATTGTTTGCAAACTGACAAACACGGGATCTAGATAATGAGTAGTTTATTGCACAGTAAAGAACAAAGTATAGTCATACACACAAAAGTCAATGAGACTCTCTGCCAAAATAGTGTCCAAGCAGGCTTTTTATACATGTTTTATTCCTTTGTTTAAAATAAGTTACTAGGCAGAATATACTAACCACTCCTTAATTCTTAAACTAATCATATTATAGATCATTAAAACCTGGTTACAACTAGATTAAGCAACACGAGAGAGAGAAGACCCTAATAGACGCACACTACTCTACTAATATATATATTTTTTTAAATTATTAATTATATGAACAAAAGAACTGTAAACAAGGCGAATTAAAAACCAAATTAGAGCACTGAGCAATCAGTAAACCCCTCATATAGTTGAAATTGTAAACTCTATAGTAATAAATTATGTAGGTATATGATGATTTCAGCTAATCATTCACACTGTGTGAAAAATTGTTGTGTAGTAAGGCATCCTAATAAATATCCTTAATAATAACCACTGTTGAAGGTATGTTCGAAACACAGACAGCGGACATGAGTGATGCATAATAAGCACCACTGCCTATTTCAGAGACGAGCACAATACTGCATTGGTGTTGATATGCCTACTCCATAGAAGTACTTCATGTATATGCACTCAATGTCCACAGTAATAAAATGGGTACACTGTAGAATCTGTCTGTTATGCAAACCACCACTTTATAAAGTAATGACAAGTAGACAGAATGATTTAACTGTCTGTCTATACTGATGTCTGATTGTACAGACCAGGGAGCACCATAGTCAGATGATGACATAAATATTCTGGCTCACCTAAAAATTGTCTAGAGTGGCTAATATCTTAGCTCATAACAATTGTTGGAAAACAGACGTATTGGATCCGATGTAAGCTGTGTAACCATAAATGCTAGTGTGTAATAAAAGTTGCTCAATGCTGAAATGTAAAGCTGTCAAAGTGCTAGTAGTCTTATATAGGCATAAATATAACTGAAGACCTCTAACTATCTCTCTCAATTAGTGGTTACCCGAATTGGCCCACAACATAGTTTGCTAAAGCATGTACACTACATATAGAGACACGGAACTGCCTAAAGAGGTCTATTAATACAGTTATCTAAAGATCTTCATAGTGAACATATCTTATGTGGAAGTCTAATCTCAGTGTACATGGTGGAAATCACTGTTAACGATAATCACACACAATCCTGAGTGATACCTATGTCTGTCTCAAATAGTGGTTACCTTATATGGCCCACATCAAAGTTTAACTTGCTGAGGTAGTAATATCAGCTGAAAAGACACGACTGCAATATACCAGGTACTGTTAACAGGTACCATAGACTCCTGAAAACATGGTGTACATTCATAGAATGTTGGTATAATAGCTTGGTACACTGTAAATGACACGTAGGAGAAACTGCCACAGACCTGCACTGGTGTTAAGCAGGTTCGCCTATAAGCTCATGTCCAAAGCTGTCTCAACTAGTGGCTGCCTAGATTGACCCACAACAAATATTAGCTTCCTAGTTGGTATTATCAATACTAATGTGTGAAATGTTTCATCTGATTGCAAACCGAAGCTGCCGCCTCAGTCGCGCTCATGACGCACTCGTGACGTCACCTTTGGTTTTTAATTCGCCATGTTTACAGTTCTTTTGTTCGTATAATTAATAACATTTTTTTTTTATATATATATATTAGTAGAGTAGTGTGCGTTTATTAGGGTCTTCTCTCTCTCGTGTTGCTCAAAAGTTCATACCCTGACAGCACAACTTTAGTGAGTTTTTTCCAATTCGGTAGGCTGGGAAGGGAAATCTCTGTGTCTGTGTGTTTACAACTAGATTAAAACAGCTCTCTAGAGGAGCCAGACAATTCAAGATACCAGGAATGTGGGTGTAAACTACAGGCACAGTCGTAAATCTACTGTGATCGAAACTCATTTACACCACACACACATTCTTACACACAAAATGGACACTAACGAGGCGCATGCGCGATGGACACGGGGAAGGTTGCATAGGTTGCTAGCTCCGTGCCGCGCTCATTAAAAAGCATTTTAAAAACACCCAAAAACCGAAGGAATTGATCCACAAACCGCAGGCATCCTCCATAAACATACAAGGATGGCTCTGAAAAAGCCAGGCTCCTTAAAAAGACCAAAACAGCCGATGTCAGGGCTTACTTTGGAGGCGCTGGCTCGAGCGGGGGCATGGAGGAAATGGCGCCGGTTTCAAACCCAGATACAGACACCGAAGTGGAGGGAGAGGAGGACAGCCATAGTAGCCAGGGATTATTGCCTGACAGGAGATGAGATTTCGAAAGGCTATACAATGACCTAAAATCACTCCTGCAGGCAGAAATCAAGGAGGTGAAAAGGGACGTAGTGAAACTAGGCTCAAGGACAGATGATTTAGAGAAGAAAGTGGATCAGACGATTAAAGTGGTTAAAAAAACGGACAAAAAAACAGGGGATTTGCAGAGACAAATAGATGAGCTGCGGGAGAGACAAGAGGATGCGGAGAACCGTGACAGGCGGAACAACCTCCGAATCCGGGGGGTCTCTGAGGAGATAGGGGACTGCACGGAATATATTACAAAATGGCTGGAGTCCCTACTCCCTGACTACAGCAAAGAAGCCCTTGCTCTAGATCGCTGCCACAGAGCCCTCCGCTCAAGGCCGGTACAAAATGAGCAGCCACGCGACATCATCATAAGGCTGCACTTCTTCACTACCAAGGAAGCCATACTCCAGCAAACACGGCCACTACCAGCGGTGGAGTATGAGGGCAACAAAATTCTCATCTTCCAGGACCTCTCCCCGGCTACGCTGTTCAGACGCCGCAATTTGTTCCCCATAACGAAGGTCCTACGCGACCGCAATATCAGATACAGATGGACCTTCCCATTCGGGTTGATGGTGGCTAGGAACGGGAGGGCCATTACGATGAAAGAGCCCACGGAGGGTCCTGAGTTTCTCGCTAAACTGGGCCTGGGGGAAGCACCCACACAGGTCATGGAGGAGGCCGAGGCGCTGGAGCCAGAATGGAGCGGTGGAAACGGCTCGCCCAAAGCTAAGGGGAAGAAGCGCTGATAAGCCACTGTTATTTACCCACTATGGCGCACGGTTGCGCTCGGGAGATGTTACGCCGTTTGGTGTGTGGTTCTGGGTTGTACTTTTTGCCTATCTGCTCAAGTTCCAAAAGCCAGGGTGTGCAGCGCACAGCAATGATGAAAGAGCAGGTCTTGCAATTAAAAGTCCTTTATTATTCAGACATCTGGTTGTGGGACAGCAGCAAACTTCAACGCGTTTCGTTCAAAGAACTTTTTCAAGACTTCTTGAAAAAGTTCTTTGAACGAAACGCGTTGAAGTTTGCTGCTGTCCCACAACCAGATGTCTGAATAATAAAGGACTTTTAATTGCAAGACCTGCTCTTTCATCATTGCTGTGCGCTGCACACCCTGGCTTTTGGAACTCTTATACCATACAGCTGCACGCTCTGGAAGGGAGACCCTGGGAAGGACAATACGTGAGTACATTAAACCTGGGGCTAACCCAATGAGGAAGGGGGGGTGTCCCTGGACAACCTACCCCATCCTTCAGGGTATCCTATGCCCACCTAAGGTCTAGTACTGTTTATGCAACTATATACCCAGGTCAGGCTCCCTTCCATTTACACAGTCCTAGCACTTTCAGAGCACCATCTACAAACAAACTATCTGCTCAAGTTACCTAAAGCTGTCTGCCCGCTGCGACAAGATACCCCCTAAATAAACAAAGGATGGAAGGGATCTACGCGGTGGCTATTCAAAAGACTGTCCGTTAAAAGAGCCCCAGGCACAAAGATGCGAATCCCCTGGTGAATTCCTGAATCCCGAAGAACCCCTGCAAAAAAAAGGAGGAGATCAAGGCTTACCTTCAGTCTAAGGAAGATGGCGGCGACCGTGGAGAGTGGAGAGGGCCAGCGTGAGGCGCAGATGCCGGAACTACTCCAAAGGCGGGAAGAGAGCGTGCGCTCCATCCTCCTCGTGGCAGAGCAACTTCTAAAATGGCGGCCGCCGGAAACAGGAACCCGGAAGTCGTCATCAAGCGGGGACGCATCAGACGACGCCATTTTGGAGAGGGCAGCTGGAGCGGAAGAGCCGGATGATGACATCATCGGGGGGCGCCGCAAAGCGCCGGTAGCCACCGGGAGGACTACTCCGTCCCCTCGGAACACGCACCCGGGGCCCGACAGCTGCGAGGACAGGCAGGAACATGGGGGGAGATCATCGAGCAGATGAGAGGGGAGGGTCGAAGGGCAGATAAGGGGACAGGAGTGGAATGGGGCAGGAGTGAAAAGGGGGGTTTAGATCGGTGGGAGGAGTAACGATAAGGAAAGCGATAGGTTACGAGAGGGAAGAGAGAGACCCTGACAGGGTGCCCTGGCAAGACAGGAACGGAGATAGGTAGGTAGAGGTATTAGAGGGTAGGGGGAAGTAGTAGAGGAGGAGGACAGATGGCGGAGAGAGGAGGAAGCGATTAGGAAGGTAAGGCGGAGAACAGATGAAACAAGAAAGAGAGATAGAGTACGTGAAGTAGTTTGGAAGGATGGGTGGAAGGACGGCGAACGACAGGAAAGGGGAGGGATAAGGGAGAAGACAGACAGAGGAGGGGAAGGACGGAACGGAGTAATAAGTGGGTAAAGGAAGTTAGAGGGTAAGGGAAAGGTAGAGGTACAGTGGAAGGTAGGGGGATGTGAGAGAAGAGGTTAAAGGAGTAGAACAGGAGGAAATCACGGAGTGGGAGGATAGGCTAGAAGGGAGAGGGTCAAGGGAGGGACGACAACGGTGATCGGCTCCAGAGAAAGTTAAGGAGAATGGAGGAGGGAAGAGTGGGAGCGACCCCCATGACGTAGATAACAGGGGGACGTTGATAGCCCATAGGGATTAGGGGCACTCACCAATAGAAAACAGCAGTCAAGGCAGGCAGCATGGGACATTGACGCAAAAGAAGATGGGCGGAAAGACAGGCAGTTGAAAGCCTAAGTTAGAGGTTTGAAGGTGTTTTGTTAAGGCAAGGTGTGCGCAGAGCGCGGACACGGGGTGGGTACCAAGGGGACTACCTCGGGGTCGGCTTGTGTCTCAATTGGGCCGGGAGAAGGGGTGGGCCCCCTACACCGGATGAAGTCCTTTGGGTATGGGGGAGGGGTGCGGTGGAGGACCCGCGAGAGCCCCCAGACCAAGGGCATTGGTCTTGGCTATAGGACAGGGGTGTCCTAGGGCGGATGACACAGTGTTTTTTGTTTATATGTATTCATGTTTCTCCTTTTTTGTCTCCCCCTGTGTACTTTCCTCCTGTATCACCCCCCCCACCCATCGCCCCCCCCCCCCGGCGGTGCAAGAGCAAGAGGCAGCAACAGTACATGAGAAGACAAGGGCGGGATCACCAGCTACCTGGCGGCAACAGACGGGCCCAGCAGGACACCGAGAGAATCAGGTTCATTTTAAAACATTATGAGTATTGAGGTCATGTGTATTTCACATAATGTTAAAGGCCTGAATAGCCCAGCGAAGCGCAAACTAGCCCTAAGAGATTATAAAAGACACAAAGCTGATTTACTATTCCTCCAGGAGACTCACTTCTCCAGAGATAGCTACCCAAAATTTATAGATAAAAACTTCCGAACGGTACACTTGGCGTCCGCACAGGTAAAGAAGAGGGGGTGGCCATAGCGATCCACAACAGAATAGCCTTCACGGTAGAGAAAAAAGTAGCAGATAGAGAGGGTAGGTACCTTATCTTAGTGGGTTCGCTCCAAGGGAAACCCCTCACACTGGCATCCATATATGCACCTTGCGAGTCATCGGAGGACTTTTTCTCCCTTTTCTTTCGGAAATTACATACACTACCGACACACTTTATTGAAGTGTGGTCGGTACCGCAAGCCGGGAAATCTCCCGGCTTGCTAGTGGCCACCCCTCGGCGTGCCGCGCGTCATAGACGCGCGGTCACGCGTCATCGGGAGCGTGCGCCCCCTGCATGCGTGTCCAGGGGCTCCCCGAGGGAGCCCTGGTGTCCCGCGATCGCGGGACAGCGGCAGGGGGTTCCGGGTGACCCGGCGGACCCGGTAGCGGTAGGGAGAGCGCCCCGATCGGAGGGCGCTCTTCCGCTGCTTCGGCGTGCGCCCGTCACACTCGGGCGCGCGCCAGGCTACTGCTGCGGCACAGAACGGGCAAATGCTCGAATAAACTGTGCCGCAGCAGTAGAGAAGCCAAGGGAACGCTGATTGTAGCGGGGGACCTTAACAGGACGATAAATTCCAAAATGGACCGGTGCACTGAGTCTGATCTCCCACCTAAGTTAGACATTCAACAAATCACCCAGGGATTAAAGGACTGCCAGCTGGTCGATATCTGGCGGGAGCAACACCCACAGAGTAGAGATTACACCTTCTTCTCCCACCCCCATAACCGCTATAGCCGGCTGGACTACTTCCTGGTATCCAATAGACTGGTTCCAGTGGTCTCCCATACAGGGATACACGATATTTCGTGGTCAGACCACGCACCCATAGAGCTGCGGTGCACACTAAATTCACTAGACAGGCCAGGAGCAAACTGGAGACTAAACGAACTGCTGCTGAAAATCCCAAATACTCAAAAAGAATTCTCAGAAAATATAGGTAGTGTGTCATCACACACCACATTATGGGAGGCCCATAAGGCCACCCTCAGGGGTACGCTCATGAGCCTAGCATCTAGACGAAGGAGAGATCAGGAACGCCAGATAAAACTCTTACAGGAGAAATTGACAGCCCAAACAGAGGCCCATAAGAGAGATAAAAGTGATGGCTCCTTAAGAGCACTCTCAGATACCAAGCAGCAGTTGAACGTCATACTAACCTCCCAGGCGGAAAAGGAAATGAGCTGGTCTAGGCACAGGTACTTTGAGAAGGCGAACAAGCCGGACACCCTATTAGCTAATCGACTCCGTCACAAAATTCCTAATTATCACATACAAGCCATCCGCACACAAGGGGGAGATCTTACCTCGAATCCTAAGCGGATCGTGGCGGAATTCAAAAGCTACTACGAGGCACTCTACGATGGAGGGAAGGTCATACATAATCAAAAAACGAGGGACAATCTCAGGGAATTCTTAAGGGAAGCAAAACTACCGACATTGACCCGGGCGGAGGGGGAAGCGTTACAGACGGACTTCTCTTTAGAAGAGTTAACGACAGTTGTAAAGTCACTTAAGCCTGCCAAGGCGCCCGGCCCTGATGGCTTCTCCAACCTATACTATAAAAAATATCTAAAAATTCTAGCCCCACATCTATTAAAAATATTTAATTCGGTCATGCAGGGGGCCTCTTCAGGCGTCCATCTCCCTGATCCATAAACCTGGCAAGGACCCAGCAGACTGTAAGAGCTACCGGCCCATCTCGTTGATAAACACGGATATCAAAATTTTCTCCAAATTGCTAGCCAATAGAGTGGGTATTGGCCTTCCCAGGTTGGTTCATCCAGATCAGGTAGGGTTCATCGGAGGAATGCAGGCTGCAGACAATACCAGGCTAATAATTGATCTGATTGATTTGGCACAAAAACAGAATATCCCTTCAATGGTATTGAGTCTGGATGCGGAAAAGGCCTTCGATAGGATTGATTGGCCCTATCTGAGAGGAACGCTGGAAGCATTTGGCTTTAGAGGACGTCTCCTGGAGGCCATCATGGCCCTGTACGAGGGGCCAACGGCAAGGGTACGGCACCAAGGGTTCCCATCGGATCAGTTTCCAATAAAGAGCGGCACACGTAAAGGTTGCCCGCTGTCTCCCTTGCTGTTCGCCTTATACGTAGAACCCCTGGCGGCACATATAAGAAACAACCCTGATATTACGGGAATAGCTGTAAAGGAGCAGTCACACAAAGTGGCACTCTACGCGGATGACGTGATCCTGACATTATCAAAGCCCCTTACCTCCCTGCCCAATGTCTTCTCAATTCTCGGGATCTTCAAACAAATCTCAGGGTTCAAAATTAATCAGGCCAAATCAGAAGCCCTCAATATCAATTTATCGAAGCCAGTAGAAAAATTAATTGGACTAAATTTCAATTTTAAGTGGCAACCCTCCATGCTTAAATACCTAGGGGTGTATATCACAAAAGAGTACAAAGCTTTGTATAAAGCAAATTATCCCAGGTTGTTCCGGACTTTACGAGAGGATCTCCGGCGGTGGGCGGAGTGTAGCATCTCGTGGATAGGTCGTATTCATAGCATAAAAATGAATCTCCTCCCGCGGGTGCTATACCTATTCCAGGCCCTCCCGATCCCCCTAGTAAAAGACGACATCCTTGCATTACAGTCCCTAATAACAAAGTTTATCTGGGATAAGAAAAGCCCACGAATTAAAAAAGAAATCTTGAGGAGGCCGACCTTGAGAGGAGGGTTGGGGGTGCCATGCTTGTTCGCCTATTACGAAGCAGCCCAGCTGAGCCAGATTGTGCAATGGCACTCAGACCCAAGCCTTCGGAGGTGGGTAGCATTAGAAAAGGCATGCTGCGCAGCAATAGAAATTCAAAATCTAATCTGGTTGTCCAAAAAAAACAGGTCCGCCGTGCGGACACTTTTGCAGGCTGTGGCCAGTTCCTTGAAAACGTGGGAGGCGACCAAATTTAAATGTTTTCTTACATCCCCGAATTCTCTGATGACCCCGATATGGGGGAACCCAGATTTTGCTCCTTGACTGGATAGCTCAAATTTTTCAAATTGGATTCGAGCAGGGTATCTCCGTCTAAAGGATCTGGAGGGTAGGCAATATATTAAAACATTTGATCACATAAAAGAGGAAAAGGAGATTCCTAATGCTGAATTATTCAGATACCTCCAGATCAGAGCTTTCTATAATGAAGCTCCAATTCGGCCACGGAGAACAAATTTTGAGCAGCTCTGTTCAAGAGACACGGACACAAGGGGACTAACCTCTAGAATGTACAGGGAGGTGGTCTGCCCGGAGCCGGATGACCGACCCAGACTTAGTTACATGAGACAGTGGGAAACAGACCTAGGGGAGGCATTAGAAGACGAGGACTGGGACAGGATCCTGCAGGCAGCGGCCAAAAGCTCTATCTGTACCACGTTAAAGGAGAACGCTTATAAAGTCCTGATGCGGTGGTACTATACTCCCACTAAATTATCTAAATTTGTCAAAGGCTACTCTCCGCTCTGCCCCAAACAGTGCGGAGACAGAGCGGACTTATGCCACATGCTGTGGTCTTGCACAAAGGTGGCGCCGATTTGGGCGGAAATCAGAGACTGGCTTCAACGTTTACTGGAGGTGGAGATCCCCCTGGACCCATGGCTGTTCCTGCTGGGCAGACGGGTCGAGGGGCTATCTAACGCCTCGCATAAGCTAATTACACATTTGGCAACTGCCACCAGGTGCGAGATCGCAGCATTATGGAAGCAACCAATTCTCCCAAGCATCCCCAAGATTAGAAACAGAATTTGGTTTGTTTGCCGGCTGGAACAGCTAACAGGTATGGTGAACGACACCGGCCCAAATTTTCTAAAAGTCTGGTCACCGTGGCTGGAACAGACGGACATCCCGGGAATAGATAGTGCCACAATATTGCAATGATAGTTAAGAAAAGCGTTCTCCGGTAACGAAATGGATCCATGACCAAAGAGAGACAGAAGAACGGGGGGGTGGGCGGGAAAGCGTCAGTCGACGACCGTCCTAAGAAACAGGGAAGGAGCAAATAGGGAAAACATGGGCCACAGAACATAGGGCATAGGGGCATATACATATAATCCCACGGGGATCCCGAGGAGGAGAACAATCATCTGGATAGATGGGAGTTGGAAGACCGGCACTTCTCTACATCAATGATTAAGATCCTTTCACGCACCCCCCCTTCCTCCCCCCCCCCCTGCCTGGCTTACCCCTTAGCCAGGTCCCCTTGTTTGTCTTGTGAGTCTAATATGTCTAGTTTTTGGACGAATATTAAAAACAAAAAAAGGGTGATATTACTGATGCCAACAGGAAGTGATAACATGTATGTTTTATTGCACCCAATAAAATCAAAGTTATAAAAAAAAAAAATGGACACTAACAGAACAGACAAAATGGAAACAGAACACCACCTTCAATCCTTCTCCAGAGACCCCCCAGTCTGTTTCAATAATATCAACAGTATATTAATTTCAGCAATATTACTTCATCAGTCCAATCTCTTATACTTTTCGAAATCTTCAGTGAGAAATGTATAGCTTTATTCTTGGAAAACACAGTATCCTTTTCTAGTAGAGGGTATTTCCTTGATGTAACCCATGGTCTGGTACCTCAATCCCTTGGAGTCTCACCCATTCCTTATCCATTCGCAATTGTTTTTCCCTCTCCTGGCAAGCATTTATTTGTCGTTGGATGACATCAGGAGGTTATTGTTGCACAACAGGGGTTTCTGTCTGTTCTTCATGTATATCTTCTTGGAGGGGCATGGAAGGAATGAATTGAACGGTCAGCTTGGTGATCAATCCTTTAACGCTAGAGATAACAATGAATATGACGTCAAAAACACATACACATATAATCAGTCCTTGCACCAGTTTCGCTTCCAGTGATCCAAACCATGTGCCAAGTCCCAAGTCCCAGCTATAGAATACTTTCAGAAAACAAAGACAAGGGGAGCGCAGATAAATGAAAAGTAAATTTTACAGTATGTATAATGAGGTGGGCTGGTTTAAAGTACAGCCAGACTGATAAAGCTTCACTCCAGTGCACAAGGGTTCAGCCCGAACTACAGTCAAAGCACATGGGGAAAACTTATAACGGGGATGGTGTTAATGTGTAAATACTCACACGGGCTTATGTGAGTACATGCGTATCAGGGGGTCTTGATTCCTATCCCGGTGTCTGGGGAGAGACGGTCCTCATCAGCCCGAAAATTACCTCTGGGGTTTTCAATTCATCTTAAGTCACCAGGTCAATCTTCTCCTTACCAGGTGTGATCGTGGTAGTTAGATTCCTTTTGATGAATCACTTTCCTCTAGTTTCAGTCAAAATTCATCTCACAAGGACAGGGAGAGTGCAGATAGTGAGAAAGCAGTTTATGTGACCAACTACTGGGGTTAAAGTACAGCCCAGCTGAGAGACTAGCCGGGTTGACACTCCACCCGAGTGCAGCACAGGGGTTATTCACCGCAGTAAATGCCGCACACAGGGTGTCCCTTGGTATTACCTAAGGCAGAGATATGGGGTAAAGTATATGAAATAATAAAATTATAAAATAATACTCACACGTGCCCGTGTGAGTACAGGCAAATCAATGAATCCCCTGATTCAATACACTTCATCCAGTGTGGATCCTTCTTCCTTTGGGTTAGTCATAAATGTCACCAAAATATGACTCAGTCGCAGTGGGAGTAGGAAATAAAAGCTCCTGCTTTATTAAACTTCACAAACTACATGAAAAATAAAAAAATGAAGACCTCCAAGCACAGATGACAAAGACTGTGGCATTCAGATCTTGGTCGCACCACTTCCACATCCGGGCGGCGCTTGGAACGCAGGGGCTGGAACGTAAGCTCTGCTTCCCTCCTACGGTGGTCTCAGAGGTCCAACAGTCCGGCGGTGAATAGAACAACTCGTTTCGCTATAATTCAAGCTTCCTCAGGTTCTGTGATACTGTCCAATGTCTGATATGGGTCTTAAATACCCTGTGATCTATTAGAGACCACCTCCTGGGTGTGGAAATTAGTCACTGATTGGTAAAATGTTAGGAGATGAGTCCTGTGCTCTGATTCACTCCCCCCAACTATTTAAGCCTTGGATTGTCGGCTCCCAAGCAATACATCATAATGACTTGACACATGGCAGTTAAAGGGCTAAAGTGATGTCACAGACCCTGACTAAAATATGGAGGTTAAATTGAATTGCTGTAGCTCAATTTCATAGAAGGATTCCTTGTAAAAATCATATGCCAAATTATGCTATACATAATAAATGATACCCTATTTAATGCAATGAAAATAATAGCAAATATGATAATACTAACATCTTAAAATGCAGAGACCTACGCAATTTAATAGAGACATAAGCAAAAACACAACTTAATGTTAAAATTAATGTTAAAATATCAATGCAAGTAAAAATATATTACAAAGTCTTCAAAATATAAGGAGCACTGAGGTTCTAAAGACCTCCTGGTGCCATGAATCAAAAAATACCAGGGATTCAAAGCACAGATATTACATCTACAGAGACAAATGCCCTAGTCTAAACAATGCAATTAAAAGGGGGATAAATGATAGGGAACCACTGGTAACCATAAAGATGAAATTAGCAACTCCGTAATACTGTAAAGAAAAAAACAGAAAAAACAGAAAGTGAAAAAATTAGTGAGACCTTGGTTACTATGCCCTCAGAGAAAGTTGACCTAGTCTAAACAATACCTTATATGATAAAAATCAATGGTACTCATAACAAATGATATCCGTAATAAGGCAAACAAAAACAGAATTATTAATGAGACTATAATGCATAATGACATTCAAATAAACGCTGCCAGGTCAATGTCGATATTTAGACCTTGTAGGATCATAGTCTTAAGTCTGTAGATGCAAAATGTTACCAATCTACTGAGTTTGGTTAGCCGATCGCCTCCCCTAGTATCCTGGGGAACGGACTCAAGCCTCTATAGATTAATCCCGTAGGGTCTGCCCCGTGATTGGTTTCAAAATGACGCGAAACACTATGTGTTGCCAACCTCCTACGGATGTTGCCCATGTGGTCCCTAATAGATCACAGGGTATTTAAGATGACAAATAATACATGTTTACAAATACAGTTACATAAGTGAATAGAGTATACATTATATATAAGACATTGCATGCACAGTTAAAGATAATATATATTATAGGCGTATGTAACAGTTACAGACCAGATTAAAATGCGAGACAGCCTTAGTTTTGAAATAACTTAAACTGGTGGTGGATGTGAGAGTCTCCAGTAGGTTGTTACAGTTTTGGGGTGCACGGTAAGAGAAGGAGGAATGGCCGGATACTTTGTTGAGCCTTGGGACCATGAACAGTCTTTTCCCACCATAGCACAAACATTTCTGCTCTTATAGTTACATTAGTTTTGACTGTACAAGAACCTGCCTTTCCTGGACTGGGTATAAAATCTCCTGCACTATTGTAAAGATTCTGTAATTGTCCAATAGTATTAAAAAGATCACAATATATAGTGTAATTGCATTTGATTTGCGTACATATGTCATAGTCGAGTTTGAGTACCTAGACTTGTGTAACCTGAACAAACAAAATGAATCCCTCACATAAATCATAACTAAATATTTATTTGCTACTTCATTGTTAAATATACGGAAATCCTCTACAGAATAAGTATAATTTTCACATATACTATCTTTCTGATCTTTCGTTTGATATAAATATGTGTACGTATCTTCTGAATAGATATACGGCACTATAATGAGGGGTCTATCTAACTGTAACTTATATAAAACCCTTATCAGTTCAACTTTTCTATATAAATGGTTATAAACCCATTGAGGCTTGACATAGCCTTTAATATTAATAGGTATGAGTGTATAACTGACCCCTTCTGCTGCACTTAAAAATATACATACACAGATATAACAAAATATAATATTAATACCGAGGGCCACCCTATGTGCAAAGTCTAACAACAAATTAATCTCCTCTGCTATCCCCAGCTAGAGTATCCTAACACATTGATATACAGTAATAGAGAGTGGAACCCATTCATTTTCATAAGTCTTTCGTTTAGTTACCAGATAAAATAATAATAATAATAATAATAATAACCCCTAATAATAACCCAACCAGGATCCACTGATCTGTTTCTAAGTTTCCAGTCAGAGTCCTTAGCAATAGGAGTATGAAGATGGTCAGCGCAAAGATATTAGTATTTGAAATATTAAACATAGAAAAAGAAAAAAAATACATATACAATAATTCAGCAGTAGTTTGAGAATTCAAAGTTCTTATACTTTCGGTTCTTTGAAAACTTGAGTAAATTGATACTTTAGGCTCGAGTAGGTGCACTTTCAGGTTCTTGAATATAAACTGTACAACTGTGACCTGTAACTTTGACCTGTGCATGGAGAGACTGCAAACAAATGTATTAGTTGCATACAATACTTGCCAATTGTTTCATTACAAATAACATGATCCTTAATAATTAGTTCATTTGAACTACTGATAGTCATAAGTCTTCCCGTAAGTGTCTCATAGGGAGATCATTTATGTTCCTCTATCTGAGTAAATATTATATTATAATCTATACCTAGGAATAAATTCCTGTAACAATTTCTTTACCACTGTTTTAGCGTCTGCATATAGACAGCGCTAGGCCTTAACCCATCCTAAGAAAATACAAATCATAACCAATAAATTTTGAAAATAAAAACTCCTGGGTAACTCAATAAAATCAATCTGCAGATTACCAAAAGAGCCTCATGGGCATTTTTTTGTGAGGGCTTGATAGCTTTGCCTACTTTATATTGTCTGCAGATGGCACATTGTTCACATAAATCAGTTGCTGCCATAGCAAGTCCTGGGGCCCACCAATCACAGGAAACAATATTAATTATCCCTTCGCTGTTTACATATAACCTATGTGCTATGTGAACAGGGTCTTTGAGACTTATATATACAGCAATTTTAACAATAGCTACTGCTTATGGTAAAAATAAAACCTGTAGTAGCTCTTTAACATATATGGCATAGACAATGGGGAAACCTTTAAATATGAGAAAACCTCGAAACCTTAGGTAGGAGATTTGCGTTTAAAACCTCATGCTGGGAACAAACATAATTAAACACCAAATTATCCGCTGTATTTCTTTGACAAAAATCATCAAAATACCAAATAAAATCTGGATTGCTCAGAGATACATTCTTTAAAATGAGAGGTTATAGATGAGGATTCAAAGTTTGACACCTTTGGAGAGAAAATGGTCAAAAGTTATAAAATATGTCACATATTCAGTTAAATTTACAGTACAAATTTTTTTCCGTATAGAATTCCACACTAATTCCCTGTACAGGCATACCCCGGTTTAAGGACACTCACTTTAAGTACAATCGCGAGTAATTACATATCGCCAAATAGGCAAACGGCAGCTCACGCATGCGCCTGTCAGCACGTCCTGAACAGTAATATTGGCTCCCTACCTCTACCGAAGCTGTGCGCAAGCGGGGAGACTATAGAGCCTGTTACAAATGCGTTATTTACATCAGTTATGCACGTATATGATGATTGCAGTACAGTACATGCATCGATCAGTGGAAAAAAGTAGTGCTTCACTTTAAGTACATTTTCCGCTTTACATACATGCTCCGGTCCCATTGCGTACGTTAAAGCGGGGTATGTCTGTACTGTATTCTTTGTGAAGCACTGAGCACACTTCTGACACTATACAAATAAAGACATACACACTCAGTATATGTTTGTATAAATATTTATTTTGTTAATCACTGATGGTGAAAAAATCACTCAATTCCATATGACAAAATGAGTGGACACAACCAGGTGCAAAGGGGAAAATATATAGAGGTACACAGAAGAAAATGACCGAGGTCACAGAAGGCCCCTTAGTATGCACTCATGGTTGAAACAGTAATTATATAAAGAGGATATAATATCCAGTGGGAGGGCTGAATAGTCCAGACAAACCAAATACCTAAGCTAAATAATGGTAGTACGTTTGAACTGCTAAAAACAAAAATAATACATTTTTAATAATATACAATAACTACGCCGAAACAAAGAAAGTGGTAAGTAAATAATGTGAATATTATAAATCCCCAGGTGTGGGACAAGAGATGGATGCCAAATTAGTGAAATGGAAACACAGTTTCAAGGTGTTTAAATACACACCAGTGTCAGGCAAATGGATAGGTTAATACATAGTCCTAATGCCAAAACCATTCACATAGTCTTGATCAGATAGCCTAGAGTTGCATGTAGTGTATTATAGAACACAAATTACCTGATATGTCACTCTAGGTGTAATACAAATGATGCCTATATATTATGCATACCATGTTAAGAAAAATAGATATTAAACCCATATAGCATAGTAAGGAGTGAGGTCAAAGTGTACTAGGCTAACACTAGATAGGTATGTCAGTATACCGGATAGACACTAAAATAAGTGCTACTGAAATGGCAGTCAAAGATGTACTCATAGCATAATACAAAGCAGATTCCGAAATACAACAGTATCCTGTGTGAAGATCAGAATGCTAGCATCCATTCAATTCTGTCCCGCTCGTAGATGCCACAGCGGTGACGTCAACACGCCCTGATTCACGTTTTGTGTGATGTGTCACACTTCTTCAGGGGGAGGCGTAACATTCCGACGCCGCCCATACACACCTTATACCCTCCGGTTTCGGATACGTCATGGACACACGCAAAATCGTTTCTGGCAAAATTTCTGACTTTCTACAATAATTATTTCACTTTCTGTTCCTTCCTTGATCCCTGTCCTGTGATCTATTCTGAGAATAAAATACAGGCTCCTCAGCTTTATCTTGTGAATAAAACTCTGTATGCACTTGCACCAATTTAAAACGTTCTTTTTGCCACTTTGTCTTTCTGTTTTTTTTCTCTTAGCTTTCTTACTGCACTGCATATGTTCTACCACAGCAACAATATCTGACAATCTTTTATGCTCCCAATCAATACCCACAGTCTGTACTAGCGTCCCAATTTCTGTATTAAAACCTTTCACAAAAGCAGCCACTATATAAGGACCCTGTCAAATCATAATATCATTTGAAGTTAAAAAAAATTCGGCACTTAATGAGTTTTTCATTAATCTATGATTCTAGTTACTTATTTATACTCTCGTTCTCTTTTCTCTTTTAGCAGGAATCTAACTGCTTCTATTTATTTATTTATATCTAGAAAGAGGATTGTATATGTAGGGATACATTTAGTATTTTTCTGTTCTGTTTTTAAATATGTTGTGTTTTTGGAAAATATGTATTAAATTTATTGTTTTAGTATGAATTTTATTATCAATGTATAAAACTTTGTAAATTTTTTTTGCTATTTTATAACGTATGAATATCTTCTTTGCACCATGTAAAGAGAAATTTCTGTATTGTGAGAGCTCAGCATAGCAATATAGACTAATCAGTACAGGATGATTTGCTATTGGGCTAAATGCTAGGGCTAGGCAACTGAATCTATTCAGGTTATGATGGTGTATAGTATAAAGATAGGCTACAGAGAGTACATGGCATAACCCCAGAAGAAGTTGACATACAGACGAAACGCATTGGGCTTTTTGGACTTCTAAGGCCACCGTACCAACTCCGCAAAGAATCTGATTGGCTGATGTGCTGACGTGTGATGGATCCGAGGCAACCCAGGACATGAGTGAGAGCCGCAGGTCAGGGAAGCCGTGCACGTGTACAAGCGTACGAGGTGAAGCCAGAGCTTGGAGTAGGACTGGAGTGCACCCAAAGTCACTCTCTGCCTTTGACCAGCTGGGAAATTGTGAGTTGTCCCTTTCCCCCCTGTGTTGTTTGTTGTAGTAAGTAAAATGTTAATGCACCATATTGTATGCATTTGTGTTTTCTTCTCAATATGAGATTTTCAGGGAGCATCAACCTCAGAGGATTTTGTTCCATGGAGTTGCAGTATATGTGATATCAGTGTTTAATTATATTCACTGGGTTTTCTTGCACATTTAATTGCACTAGTTATTTATTTTGCACCATGAACACTTGATTCTTTTGCTCAAGCTTGGCCCCCTGCAGACTCACTTACTAGAATTCCCTCCTACTGTCTCCATACGTTCCCCTACCTACCAATTAGATTGTAAGCACCTTGGAGCAAGGACTCCTCTTCCTTAATGTTACTTTTATGCCTGAAGCACTTATTCTCATGACCTGTTATTTATATTATTTGTTATTTAAATGATTACAACATGTATTACTACTGTGAAGCTCTATGTACATTAATGGCGCTATATAAATAAAGACATACAATACAATACAATGGTGAACATCACATAACAAAACATATCAAACCAAATAAAATACTGATACAACTTACAGTAACATGAGATAGACAATTTAAACTACACACATCAATACTATTAAAGTTACCATTTTTTATAATCTTAATGTCTCTCTTGAAACTTTCTCACTACATTGACATTTACCTGTTAACACACCAAACATTAAAATTGTACACTTCATTTATTACAATAGTAAATGTACAATATTATGTAGTGAGATTTTAACGTCATAATGCCACATATTAAAATGTCCTATTTCCCATATAAACGGGAAAGTACAGATGACCAAAACTACAATATCTATAACATTTATTAAATATTTAAATAAGCTCAATTTTAATCCAGAACCACTCTTTTGGAAAAGCAGAAAAAGAAAAAGACAATGTTAAACATGTAAAAACATAAATATATAATAACTTTATTGAATTGTACTGCATTCCTTTTCTCTCTCTTTTCCCTACATACTCTCAAAGCCGACATCAGTATAAGTTCTTTCAAAATGAAATCTGTCTCACATTTTAATCTGGTCTGTAACTGTTTCATATGCCTAAAAGATAAAATATGTTATACAATGCCATGCAATGTCTTTATACATACAGTAATGTACTGTATAACCCTGTTCACTTAATGTAATCATGTATTTGTAACCGTGTATTTCTCATCATAACTCTGTACCCAGGACATACTTGAAAACGGAAAGGTAACTCTAAATGTATTACTTCCTGGTAAACATTTTATAAATAATATGCTGCTTGAATTGGAGAAGTGATAATTGCAACTCATTGCATTGTAGCAAGTGACAGAATCCACCTCTAGGATCCTGTGATACGTACTATTTTTATGTATTGAAATGTCATCCTGTATGTAGGATCCATAACACTATTTTTATACTCAGCCACATAACATTTATTTTTGGCATGTATTCCCAAATGCATAACCTTATATTTATCTGTCTTAAACCTCACCTGTCATTTACCTGCCAAGTTTTCAGTTTATTAAAGTAATTCTGAACAGAAATAACATGCTGCTCAACATTCTCAGCAAATTGTCTTATCTCTGCAGCCAGAAAATGACAACAGTACAGTATGTACAAATTTGCAAGGTAACCTACAGTTGTGTGAAAAAGAAACTACACCCTCTTTGAATTTGGTGGTTGTACATATCAGGACATAATAACAATCATCTGTTCCTTAGCAGGTCTTAAAATTAGGTAAATACAACCTCAGATGAACAACAACACATGAACAACACATGAACAACAACACCATGTCATGATTTATTTAACAAAAATAAAGCCAAAATGGAGAAGCCACGTGTGAAAAACTAAGTATACCTTGTGATTCAATAGCTTGTAGAACCACCTTTAGCAGCAATAACTTGAAGTAATCGTTTTCTATATGACTTTATCAGTCTCTCACATCGTTGTGGAGGAATTTTGGCCCACTCTTCTTTACAATGTTGCTTCAGTTCATTGAGGTTTGTGGGCATTTGTTTATGCACAGCTCTCTTAAGGTCCAGCCACAGCATTTCAATCAGGTTGGGGTCTGGACTTTGACTGGGCCATTGCAACACCTTGATTCTTTTCTTTTTCAGCCATTCTGTTGTAGATTTGCTGGTGTGCTTGGGATCATTGTCCTGTTGCATGACCCAATTTCGGCCAAGCTTTAGCTGTTGGACAGATGGCCTCACATTTGACTCTAGAATACTTTGGTATACAGAGGAGTTCATGGTCGACTCAATGACTGCAGTGTAAATTGTTTGGATATGGCCTTATAACCCTTCCCAGATTGATGGGCAGCAACAATTGCTTCTCTAAGATCATTGCTGATGTCTTTCCTCCTGGGCATTGTGTTAACACACACCTGAATGCTCCAAATCAGTAACTGCTGAAACTTCAGCTTTAATAGAGGTGGTCACACTTGTTGATGATCAATTAATCAAGGGCATTTAATTAGCGTTACCTGTCTGCTACTTAGCATCTTAATTCCTATGGAAGCAGTAAGGGTATACTTAGTTTTTCACACATAGCTTCTCCATTTTGGCTTTATTTTTGTTAAATAAATCATGGCACGGTGTAATATGTCATGTGTTGTTGTTCATCTGAGGTTGTTTTTACCTAATTTTAAGACCTGCTAAGGAGAAGATGATTGTTATTATGTCCTGATATGTAAAACCATAGAATTCAAAGAGGGTGTACTTTCTTTTTCACACAACTGTATGTTACCTTCTCACCTCCTCACCCCTACCACATGCAGCACTTATCATCTGAGATCTGACTCCAAAAGACTGTTCATCGTCCCAAGTTTCAGCAACGTATCCGGTCGCTCTTCCTTCTCTTACCGTGCACCCTAAAACTGGAAAAATCTATTGGAGACTCTCACAGCCGCCAACAGTCTAAGTTCTTTCAAAACTAAAGCTGTCTCACATTTTAATCTGGTCTGCAACTGTTACATATGCCTATAATATATACAGTAGAGGCAACGCTTATTCTAACATTTGCTTTAAACTAGCCGGGTTACATTCAGGGTATGTGCTGGGTATGTTCTGGGCTAGTTTGAGGCATGTTTAAGGCATTTCTGCATTGACTAACGACCCATAGGATTAACACAGCAGGGATCCCTGGCAGTCCCATTCAGTTTGAATGCCAAATTGCCAAATAGTAGAGCCACCTCTGAGGTCAAAAGAAGATATCATGCTAAATATATTATAGAACAAAACTAAACAGTCCAAGCTAGATCACATGCTTTTCACACTTTTCAGAAGGTTTCATTATACTTGCTAATATCACATTCCCTTCAGTGACGGTTTTAAGTGAGAATAACTTTTCCCCTAAAATTCTTATTAACTTCGTAGGGCATGAACTACATACAGCATATGGTTTTCACTTTGACCAACTTTTTGTTTCATAGTTTCAGCTAAATCAGTGTATGGTATAAATTTATAAGTAATATTGCTGCCTGAGGTATATGAAATATTTACTTGTTTAAGCAATTGAAGTTCCACGCAAGCTGTTTCCACAAGATTTTTTTCTTCAATGAGTGCATGCAGTAATTTCACAACCTAATAAAAAATCTTGAGAAAGGCAGTGGCAGTGCCCACATATGTATAACCAAAGCACTCAAGGCATGTTCTCACTAACATCATCTGAAACTCATTTGAGTCACTCATTAGTTTACACACACTTGCGTAATAATGCAACTTTGAAAATTGTTTTTCCGCTAATAAAAATAATAGTATTTCAAAGTGTTGAAAACATTTAGTCTTTTAAGTATAAAAAATCGTTCTTACACTTACAAGGTTATGAGCTAGTATCTTAAACAATATTAAAACCACCTCTGTAAAGCAGAGTCTTCTTTAAATTAGAGTTTTAGGAAATATTTGCCCTGCTTCTGTCTTGTGGGGTTTGTGTGTGTGACTTATGTGAAGGACTACAAATTGTCCATGGTCAAGTAGTGTAAACTTTTATCCACAGAGTTGTTTCATTTCTGTGTTCAGTTCATTTAAGGTATCAATAGATCAGGCCACTGTTTTTTCTTTTTTATCTAGGAACACTACTTATACACTAAGTTTACTTATGCCTCCTACTTTAGGGGACCCTGAAGTTATTGACACATTCAAGCATGATCTGAAAAATAATATACAGTGCTAAAGGCTTAAATATCCTAGATGATACAGTTGTTGGATACATATAATTCCAAAAATTACAGTAGGTAT
Source organism: Ascaphus truei (assembly GCF_040206685.1). Taxonomy (NCBI): domain Eukaryota; kingdom Metazoa; phylum Chordata; class Amphibia; order Anura; family Ascaphidae; genus Ascaphus; species Ascaphus truei. The sequence continues at coordinate 113,305,616 of NC_134487.1, forward strand.
TGTGAGGAAAACCATTGAAGAGAGTGTAAACATACCTGACAACCTTTTTCATTTACTTTTAAACATCAGTTCTGGCAAAATGCGTAATTGGACAATGCACCGAATCACATTCCTTGGTTATGTAATTCTACCTTCTTTTGAGGTCACTCTAATCTTGTTTTTTTCTTTTTTTGAAACCATCTCGATTTCATTCCTTAATATTCCAACCCAGAATGCCCCTTTTCATTATGACACTTTCATTGGTACTGTAGATTCCTTACATTAGGATTTACTTGGAAAGTTATCCCTTGATTGGAATGTTGACAACCTTTGTTTCAGCAGTTTGTAACAGAATTTAGCAAGGTTTACCTCTGATCCAATCACAAGGAACAAAATGCATCATCTAGATGTTTTCATTCTTTACATGTTCATTTCCCAAGCTATCCTTTTTTGGTCATGTAGTAAAATATTTCCTTTACATAATGGTCTTTAATATATAGGTATTTACAAAAATGTGATGTGTCATTTCATCATAATACTAAAGAATAATTGTTGTATTTGTGTATGGGCCACATTTACAAATCTGCACTAAACCATAAAGTACCTTACACCCTATTCAAGCAAAATAAACATATAAAAAATAAACACTGCAGAGGAAGCAATTAATGTTTTAGTATCCAATTAGGCAACAAAAACACATCTTAAAGAGTTGTTATCTATCTGATAATAGGTACATGAATCGGAGGGGTGAGATTTAAATCTTCAGATACAGTAGTACTATCATGCGGAGCATTCTGTTTACTCTATCCACCCAATGAATTCATTTGTTTCTCATAGAAGCAGATTTACAGAAATGACCAGTTTGGTATATTTCAATGACAGATTTTCTAAAACATTGCACTATGAAGCATTTTTATAAAAGTATTTAATAAAATAGCATGCCATTTTTTCCTTACATGACCCATTTTTTCCCCATAAATCTTGTAAGTGGTTTAATTATCAATGTTTCTTTGGTGCAGTACTGGAGAACACCCCAAAATCCAACTTTGAGATTTATTTTCTTTGATACATTGTGTGCACCCATATTTCATTAGGGGAACATTGATACAACTAACAAAAGTGGTTATTTAATTATGTGTTGTATACCATAATGCGAGAATGGAGTTTTTGTGTGCAAATTGCCAATATTGCATGGAAACACATCTTGCTGTATTCATTAATTAGTTCATGCAGTACAGAAGGTTTTTTTTTTTTTTTTTTTTTTTTTTTAGCAATTTCATTTTTACTTTAAATTCCATGTGATATTACAATTGTATATGCATATAGGACAATCTTGCCATATATATATATATATCTCTTGGGTCCCCCCTGGTCCCCTGTCTGCCCCCTACCTCTGGCTGCAGCTGCCAAGGTGGCCATAGCAGACATAGGTTCTGCGAGGTCACTAGGCCAGAGACCCCCCTTAGGCCCCAGCTAGGCCCCGACTCCCCTCAGCTTGTTGTCACTGCAGGGACAGGCCCAGTAGTTAGAGACACTGCCCCTGTAGCACTAGTGTGAGGGACAAAGCCATGATGCGGCGACGAACTGGCGATTCAGTGATCCAGGTACAGATCACTCTACAGATTAGAGACTATATTCAATGGTGATACCATCCACGCGGGAAGCCACCCCACATGGACGGACATCGTCGTTGACAACAACCATCACTGGATCAGTGGATCCTATCCTTCTGTTGTGGCGCTACTGGGTGCTGGAGTACCCGGCAGGTATCAACAAGTGCACAAACTTTACACACGGTAGTTGTGGGCAGCGCTGTCTCACACATTTGGGTGGGTGGGTTGCTGCTTGTGGACACCAGGGTGGTTGGGTGACCAAGGGCCTTCAGAACTTTGGAGGAGAATCAATCAGGTGTGGACATTGACTTGGAGGAAAATGTGAGGGTACGGCCGTGTGAGGCCTAGTTGGTGGGGACAGTATATCATTATTATTCTTATGCATACAGTAAATTGTTATTTTATTCAGTGTGTGTATTATTGTATTGTGTCCTGTCACAGGGGTTATCCAACATAGCAGGATCCCATGCAGGTTGAGGCGCTGTCACCAAATGGATCATACACACCCCAGGCTCCCAGCAGCGGAAGCTCAATCCTCCTGTGAGCCAAAGGCAATGAACCACACACACCGTAGCCACCATATCTCCCAGGGGGTGGGGGAAAGTGTGCTACATACATATATATATATAACTGAAAACGTTGTTTCTTTGCAGGCCAATCTGATTGGTCCGTCGATCTGTCACTCAGCCTCTGGCCAATCTGATTGGTCCATGGCCTGGCCCCGCCTGCCTCTCATGGTGCGGGGTTTGCTGACCACACCTACCAAACTGCCACACTCTCATAACAATCACAGAGCTTTGGGACGACGCATCACATGAACACATTCCCGCCTCTCCGCCTGCTTTCACCGCTGAAAATAACCTCAGTGCAGATTCATCCCCTGCGGATTACTCACCACCTGAGGTGCTGTGCACTGGCAAGAGCCCCCCTCCCGCCCCACCAACACCACCCCACCTCACCCCAGCACACCGCCAACACCACTCCCCCGCCCCTTACCCCTGCACACCTAATATTGCGCCCGGTCCGTTACCCCTGGCTGCTATCTTCCCCCTCGGTGCGTCCTCCCTCCACGCGGCACCCTTAACCCTGCTTGGCCGTGTACTGCAGGACATGGGCGCAGGGGGAGCACGGCGGTCGTGATGCGTCTGACTGTCCCCTGGGGCAACCGGTGGGGGGACACGGTGTGCCTCCTACCCCATGCCGCCATTCTCGGCCACTCCCCCCCTAACAACCTGGGATGGAGTGGAAGCCGCACTTCTCACTCGCCGCGCCCTGCGGGACATCCGTCAGCCCTCCTCCAGACTGGCACCCAAGATATTGAAACGCAGCATTCCTATTTACTATGGGTGGTTTTGGCCTTCACATGAACCAGATTAACTTCGGGCCCTCTGAGGTCACAACCGTCACCCTCTTACTAGCATGGGTAAGTGGGTGGAGGCCGCCATCTTAATATGACCCACACGATACTGCACATCACAGTTTCCTCCCTCTCCCACCCAAGATTCACAAGATTCACAAAGCCCAAGAATCACACCCACCTACCCAAGATTCACACCCAAGATTCACACCCACCCCCCAAGATTTACACCCACCAAGATTCACACCCACCCACCCAAGATTCACAAAGCGACACACCCAACCCAAGATTCACAACCCACCCACGATTCACATCCACCCACCCAAGATTCACAACCTAAGATTCAAAACCCACCCAAGATTCACAAACCCAAGATTCACAGAACTCCTATAAAATAGCTAGTGTGGTCCTAGTTTTCAAAAGTGGGGACAAAAACATTGTCTCCAACTACAAGCCAATCTCTTCTCTCAATCATATCCAAAATCAGGAAAAATGTATCCACTCATTTAAGCGCTTACGCTTAAGATACATTTCCTTAGTCAAATCCAACACAGCTTTTCGTGGAAAAAACTCCCCTCTTAAAAGTTTACAATGAGAACTAGTGTGGAATGAAACTGGGACAACTTACTGGTGCAATATTCCTACATTTTGCCATGCCTTTTGACACAGTTGACCATAGTTTCTTGTCAATGTCAAGCTTCAGTGCTCTGGAACACGATTTAAACTAGTTTATCTCCTACCTGTTGGTTAGATCCCAATATGTATCTATTAATGACTCTAACATTGGATGCCTTAGCCTCTATGACCTTGGAGACGTACCTCAATTTTATTTTATTTTTAAGACTTGAAGACTGGATTTACCATAACAAACTGTTTGAAGACACAAAGAAAACTGTAATTTATTTGGGCTACATTTCTAAAGCTACAGTACATTTCTAAAACTACCAACGACAGAACTACTGCACCGACACACTTTATTCGAGCAAATACCCAGTATGTACCTGGCAGATACCTGGAATGCGCCGCTCCTCACCTCTGACAAGCCCCGTTGCGTTTGCCTTCCCAGCCTGGGTTCATGCCTGGCTGACGGGCGGATGATCTGTTAAATGATAATGATTAGGATTTAATAGGCTGCAATGCTTCGCGTGTCTACCAGATGGCATAAATTCATGAATTGTAATGCAGTATATATATATATATACTGTGCAGTATTGCAGCCAGCGGGAATAAAATGCTTCAATCCCTGCCTGGAAAATACCTCAATGCACTCGGGCAGAAAACAGTCACAAACCTCAATACACCCGGGTATACCCGAATTCGTGGGACTAGCCGAGCTCGAATAAAGTGTGTCGCCAGTGTACAGATCAGAACCAACTCTAATACCATTTTAAGCCTTGTCACTAGTTTTAAATATCTGGGCATATGGCTTTACTCCCATTTGACATTTGGGTTGAATATGGCTATTCTGACATCCCAAACCTATGCCAGACTAGACATACTGTATAGAAACTATGCTCCCTAAGCCTGTTGGTCAGAAAGCGCATCACACAACAGATGCTAATGACAATGGGGACATAGTATATGTTCCAGTACCCCTAACTCACCTTAGAAAACTAGACACCCTCTACAATTCAATATGCGATGTTGTCCCACAATGTAACACACATCACTGCAGAATGCTACAATAACTAGATTGTCTATCCCTTGAGTCCAGGAGCAAGGTACATTTTTCCTGTCTTGCCTTAAAAAGTTTCCGGACAAGCTACCAGGCTGTCTGAACAAACTCCTCACCGCTACCACATGCAGCACTTATCACCTTAGATCTGCCTCTAAAAGATTGTTCATGGTCCTAAGATTCAACAAAGAATCTGGTCAATCTTCCTTCTGTTACTGTACACCTCATGACTGGAACAATCTACCAGAGACTCTCAAAACCGCCTCCAGTTTAAGTTTATTCAAGACTTCAGCTGTCTCACATTTTAATACAACTGCAGATTGGGGGCTCCCTCTCTCCTACATGTCCTTCCTCATCTGATGATGTGATCCTCAATTTCAGAGAAGGTAGGGCCAGAGGGAGATAATCTGAAGTTAACCCACTGCGGCCTCTACAACTGCATTGGCAGAAGCAAGACTTGTGAGGATTTTTTTGGGGGCGGACAATGTTTGAAGGGGACCGTACCTCCTTCCCCCGAAGATCACCACTAATCTCTGATCCCACAACAAGCCACAGTGGGGCATCAGATTGTCTGGAGTAGGAGGAGAGAACGCAATTCAGCAGAAAAAAAAATGTTCTTGTTAGTTTCTGCCTCAGGTACGGCCCTTTGATCCAAGTTGCATTTGGTTCAAGTCAGATCTATAGAATTCAGTGGTTCTCTGATTTTGCATTCCCCCCTCTGAACCACAAATCCTTTGATCAGGTATTATTTTATTCAGTGCATGCTCACGTTTTGGAAGTTATAACAGTACAGAACGAGGAGTTTGAGAAAAGTTGAGGGGAAAATACTGGGTGGGTAGGGATAGTAAAAAAAATGCAAAACTATTATTGAATTTTAATGCATAAATCTAAAGCTGAAATGAATAATAGTCAATCGAAATAGCTGAGCAAAGTTTTCAAAAATGTGGTATGTATCAATGACATTTTAATGAGCATAAACTCCATAATCCTACTCACATTAACTTAAGATAAAACAAGTGAGATTTAAATGACAGTATAATACATAATACTGAGACAAAATGCCCTTCAGAACTCCTTTTTAAGAAGAGCTTTGAACTTTGACTTCCCTTTTTACACAGTCATTTGGGATTAGGCTTAATAACTATAAACTACAGTCTAAACCTCCTGGTAATGTACTAGGTATTAGTACTTACGGCACTGTACTGTAAATTCCATATGTAAGTATTGTTTTGCTGTGCAAATGTTAACTAATCTGACAGTTGCTTAAAAAAATCAAATTTGTCACAGCCCAAATTTGTACGATAAATGTTTTTTTAAAAGTGCCTCACTTTTCTTTTTTTGTGATAAATAAAGCATACTTGCCCATAGAACTTCAGGCAACCCTAAAAGTAATATACAGCACAACATGAGCCTCATGCCTTGCTTTAAAGTAAACATACCAATGTTTCCCCAAACCATATGCTATTCTCATCATAAATTTCATTTATTTTCAGATTCTTAATCTAGAATCCTGTGCAATAACATTTCCACACATGCTTTAACCACCTGCATACAAATCAAAAGAACAATATGTTCCATACCAGCATTGTGTACTGTATATATGTATACTGTATACATGTATATATGTATGTATAAAGTGAGAGAGAGATGAACAAAAGGTTAAAGATTACTTCAATCATTATAGCTAAGTATATATTTCATCTTTAATCCCTATAGGTATCTTCAGTGGATTATTTACCATAACAAAATAATAATAGACATTTTTGCAGACACAGTCCCTGCCCTGTAGAGCTTGCAAGCTATTTTTTTTATACCTGAGGCACAGGAAGATAAAGTGACTTGCCAAAGGTCACAAGGAGCCGACACCGGCCGTTGATCCAGGTTCCCCTGCTCAGTGCCAGTCTTTACTCACTGAGCCACTCCAAGTGTGCATCCCTGTGCACCACTGTATGAGTAATTTGTCTATTTTATATAAGAAATTTATGTATTCAACCACCTTTTTTTTGGAAAGCGACCCCCCCCCCCCAGCTATAGGTGGGGGGGTTTCATGACCGGGGGGGGGGGCGGCCTTCCCCCCTCTGGCCCAGCCCCGCATCGCCCTCCCCTGTCCAGGGGAGGAGCCAACCGTGGCTTCTTAAGGCCAAGCTGGCGGGGGCAAGTCCTCTTTGAGCTAAATGCACCTCCCTAACGTGTATGTTTAGATATACTCACACGTAGACACCTGTAATCTGGTGTAGGGGTGTATGCTGGTAACAGATTCCGGGTTGCCCGCTGCTTAGCGTGCTGCTGAAATGAGAGGCCAGTCCTGTCAGCTGCTAGGTACCGGCATTTGAATTTCACTGCTCTGACCAATTCGCGCTGCAAGCGGAATACTCTCAATAACCTACTAGGTTATGCAGTGACTGTACCTGATCAGCCACTGCGCTGAGATCTCAGTTCTACACTGAGGTTAGCTACCACTTTTTTATTAACATTACTGAGGCGTGGAGAGGGGAGTGCGTGAACCACTAGTTCACTTGTTTTGCTGCATACGATACCTGCCACTCTGGGGCAGAAATCAGCTACAGTAGTTTTCAGCTATTGATTTATGAGGCTCTACGACAGCAGTGCCTCTCGATGCAAAGTATTACCTATTAACCATTGCACTACCAAGTGTGCCCTGCATATTATGCACTGTGCAAACCCCCTCCCCCCCCAAAAAAGGCTTTATTTAGTACATGACTCATACGATATTATGGATGTGAATCTTACTATGTACATACTATGTCAGTCTGTCACCCTCCTTGGGCAAGTGTAATGAGGGTTCTCACCTTACAGTAGTGTCTCCAACACAGGAGACTAGCTGTAGACCATCTTCGGGGGACATAACATTATCCCCCGCATTAGCCTTAACTGGAGTTTATATCAGTATCTATCTGGCTGCATTTGCCTGATGAACAAACTGTGAGTGATACCTGGTCACTTCTCAGTACATACCATATCATTCTATAGGCTAGTGGAGGTTTGGGGAAGAAACTCTTACATGGGTCTCTCTTGAGTGCCTTAGCTTAACCCTATCACTTACCATACAGTCAAGGAGGCTACCCACTTACTCTGCAGCGATTATACATATAGGTAGTCACATTGATTGAATCTAACATCACTACCCTTGCCACGGATCAATAAAGCACCAATTACATAGCTAATCACTATACACCTTTGATCCGTCCCTACGGGGACAGAACAGTATCTAAACAGTGGCCCGGTGACGGCCCCAGTCCTATATTTATAGGCAGCTATACAATAGCAACGGATCCTGAACATCTAGCAGGGATCTCCATATGTTTTATCAACCTAACTTACCAGAGTTACGTTACAGATGACGGTCACGTACTGTTTGACATACACCTTATTTTAAACCCCCTTTTTTTATTTATTGGTATAAATAAAGTATTTGAACACATTCACTATACATTAAGTTGTGACAGAGTGCTTATATACTAGGTTTCCTTTTCTTCACTTTGATACAATCTAGGTTCCTAAGATTTGGTGCCCCAGCCATTGCCAAACCAATTGCTTCCATAGTCAACTCTATTTTGTCTGCAGGCCGTATCCCCAAGATATGGAAAACTGCCAGAGTTGTCCCAATCTTCAAAAGTGGGGACAAAAACACTGTCTCAAACTACAGGCCAATCTCTCTTCTCCCAATTTTATCTCCCAGGATACCTGAAGTACAAGATGTGTGTGTGTGTGTGTATATGTATATATGTGATACTAGTAAGTCCTACTCCTCCCTCACGTAAAAGCCCCATTTCAGATCCTGGAGGTAGTTATCAGATCATTTCGCTTGTAAAACAAGTACAAATCAAGCGGTTTGTCACAGGGGGGGTGCGGGGGGGAGCCAGCACAAGTTTACTGGGACCGGTTGCTGTGGTTGGAGCCCGGCCGGCTGATGCTGGAAGTTAGGCCTGGCCAGAAGTCGGGTCCAACTTGCTTCTAAAACATAGGGTGGAGCTATATATACCCTCTATAGTGACATCACAGGTCACAAGACATACAAGGGAGTGCCAATCCCTTTTTGCATAGCCATCCTACATCACATGATATGGAGGAGAGTAACCTGAGAGAACCCACCCCATTAAGGCCGTTCACCCCTGAACTAACCCCTAAACTATAATAGTATTCCTCATAGGGCTTATAAGTTATTTCTAGACACTTCCTAAATATTTCAGATATAAATTTACTATTGACAATTCTATCTATTAAAAAGCAATGTTGGGACTTCCGGTGGGTGGGCCTTAGCAATGGCCGCATGTTGGAAGCTCTGCCCAAAGCCCCCTGCATAATACCCCAAAAAACCACAAAATCCACCCCAAAATATCAACAAAGCAGGAGGGGAGCAAGAAATTAAAACAAGGCAAACAAAAAGAACAGAGCGATTCACCGTGAGTCAGATCGGGCAGTTTGCCGGGAAAAAAGGAGGACCGGAGAGAGCTCAGAGGCAAGCCACGCCGGCACATGGTTAAGGAACCAGCTGCAGGAGGAAGCAGGCTGCCGAGGACAACCCGACAGCAGAGCCAGCAAGGTGGGAGGTCTGGGAGCGGAGAGAGTCACGGACGGCAGCACAGGCACACAAACACAAGCAGGCTCACAACCGAGGGACACGCTGCACACCCTCCTCCTCCTCCCCCACTCCCAGACACAAGAGAAACTAGGAAGTGAGTTCTCCAGGCAGCAGTGCGAGGGAGGCTGGGGTCTGCTGCTGGACAGAAGAGGAGGTAAGGAGGGAGCCCCTGGGAATACCCGCCCCCCTCACCCACACACCAAACAACACTGAAAACAGACCAGCTGGGCAGTCCAGGAGCAGGCAAACTTGGAACAGGGTCAGGAGGGAGACAGGAGGAGGGGAAAACATAAGGAAAGATACCAAATATATTTGGCTGCTACTATCCTGTGTACCTCAAGAAATCAGTGAGGGAGGCTGATACAAGCTCCAGACACTCTACGCCCTCCCCCCCTCCTCTCCTCTCCCCCGTGGTCTGCCACCATCTTAGATTATGCTGCAGTGGGATTCCCCCCCCCCCCCAGCAAAGGCACCCAGCTGAGTGCAGCATACAACTGTGTGCAGTAAAAGGTAAAGGCAACACACACATCTCAAAATGGACACATATATAGATAAAACAAGTACCAGGATCAATAAGCAAAAAGACAAAGAAACAAACAAAAAACAGGGGCCCCAGAGCCACAATCACCAGATAGATCTGAAAGAGTTAATACACCACCAATACCCCAAGAACAGGAAATGACTTTGGCGGAGGTCATAGCTAGAGAGGTGCAAAAGCTGATCTCCCCTCTCTTCGAGGAAAAAATATCCGAGCTTAAAAATGTAATACAGGAGACGCTGGCACAGCTGGGCTCACACGGGCAAAGACTAGAAGAATTGGAGAGCAGAACCATGGTTTGTTAGACAGAAGTACAGCAGCTGCAAAGCAAGCTAGAGGCACAATCTAAAACCATAGTATCTATACAGGAAAAACTGGATGACCTAGAAAATAGAAGCCTTAGAAACAACCTGAGCATAATAGGGATTCCAGAAACTGTGAGGGGAACAGGCCTGACCCAGATGCTATCAAAATGGCTGCCGCAGGCACTGGAAATGACAGGCCCAGCAGAAGATCTGAAGATCGAGAGAGCTCACAGACTAGGACCAGAAAGAGACCAAGACAAAGCCAGACCGAGACCGGTCATCATGAGGTTCCTAAACTACGCAGAGAGAGCAAACGTGGAAGCAGCCTACAGGAAAAGGTCTGATCTGCACTACAAAGGCAACAAACTACTAATCTTTCAAAACTTCTCGGGCCAAGTATCACAAAAAAGGAGAGAGTTCTCCCCATTATGCAAAGAGTTATACCAGAAAGGGAAACAATTCGCATTACTCTACCCGGCCAAACAGAGTCACGGAAGGCTCCAAGACCTTTCTATTTGAGTCACCAGAATTAGCGCACGCACACTTTAAAGAGGGACCAAAACCATGACCAAACAATTCATGAACTAAACAAAAGGCAATCTTGGCAAACCTAGGCCAGCAAAAGCCAACTAAGTCAGCCTGGTTGGTGAGAACCCACAAGAATTGCCACAGAAAGCCCACAGACTGCTGCTTGTCAAGCTGGACCAAACACGACATGACAGGAAAAGTCCACCAAAAACTCAACCAAAATCAAAACTTCTTTCAACTCCAAAATACAAAAAACCCGGAGGGGGCCGCTCGCTGGGACGGTTTACCTCCAATGGAAAGCAAACAAAACAAAGATTATAACCCCACAGACGGAATTGGATAGATGCAGCCTCAAGATGACGCTAAAGTAGAAACCGAGGATTCTCAAATCCGGATAAACAACCTCAAGATGGTCTCCTGGAATATCGGGGGCCTGAATTCACCAGCAAAAAGAAGGAAGATACTCTCCCACATCAAAAGATCCAAAGCACAAGTGACGCTGCTCCAAGAGACACACCTCCTGAAGGAAGATACCAAAAGACTAAAAGCACCAAGGATCCAAGAAATAATCACGGCACCATATACGGGAAAGCAAAGAGGAACTGCAATACTAATAAACAAAAATGTGAACTACACCATCCATAAAACTCTGAAAGATCCAGGAGGCAGATATCTCATGGTCGACATCACCATAGAAGACTCAAGACTGTTGTTGGTACAGTAAATGTATATGCCCCGAATCTGCCTAACCATTTGTTTTTCACAGATCTCTACCAAAGAATTTTGGAGTGGGACGCAGAGACCGTTGTTGTAGGAGGCGACTTCAATGTAGTGGAGGACTGGACACTTGACAGATCAGGAAACAAAAGGGTACCGCACCACTCACAAGCACAACGGGGAACTTTAAAATCCTTCAGGGAGAACCTAACACTGGTTGACCCCTGGAGAATTTTAAACCCGCTAGAAAAAGATTTCACTTTTTTTTCACACGCACACAATATGTTCTCAAGAATAGACCGGTTCCTAATCTCAACCAATTTAATGCAGAGAATAAACTCGGCTAAAATAGAAAATATAATAATTTCAGACCATGCACCAATATGGATCAACTTAAGACTCAGTAAACCCAAAAATATCTCGCGAAGCTGGCTCATGCCCACGTATCTAGCCGACTCAAAAGAGTTCAAAGCGTATCTACAAAACCAGTGGTCCAATTATGAGATGGACAACCAGCAGCATACTGTAGAACCAATTCTGTACTGGGAAACATCTAAAGCAGTACTTAGAGGCCATATAATTGCTTACAGTATTAGGAAAAACAGAACCCTAAACACCAAACTGAACAACCTAAACACACAGCTAACACAGGCATTCCAAATATACAAGACAGTTAATACAGAACAAAATAAGAAGCAGTATTTAGAAACCAAATAGTTGTATGAGGCACTGCTGACTGAAAGAGCACAAACCCAACTTATGTATAAAAAAAATAGCTATTTTAGATGGGGCAATAAACCGGGGAAATTGTTGGCCAATCTAACAAAAGAAACCAAAAGTACTAATCAAATAGTGTCCACTAGCACCAAGGAGGGTGGCAGAACAACAAACGCCAAAGAAATTTGTGCAACATTCCTAAATTACTACAAAAAACTCTACACAACAATCTCAGATGAAAAAGAATTAGGAGGAAAAGTTATACAAGAAGCAAACCTTCCTCAGATCTCCCAAGCAAATAGAGAGGCACTAGATCAACCTATAACAACCCTAGAAGTACAGGAAACTATCAACACACTTAAAAATAACAAATCACCAGGATGGCCCTAGCGCAGAATACTACAAATTATTAAACCCAGAAATAGCAATATCACTAACCAACCTATACAACCATATAAGGGAGGAAAAACAAATGCCGCAAAATTTTAATCTAGCAAAAATAATTGTCATCCCAAAACCAGGCAGCAATCTGGAACAACCATCGTCATAAAGACCCATTTCCCTGTTAAACCAAGATTTTAAAATTCTAACAAAAAATTACACACACTAAAAAATATACCTAAAAAATATACTCCCCAATATTATATCTCCAGAGCAAACAGGTTTTATCCCCGGGAGACAGTCAGTTATGAGTATAAGATCAGCTGTGGCCACGGTGGTGGCAGCAGGACAGTCCAAAGGCAACAACATAATAGTAGATCTCGACGCTGAAAAGGCCTTTCGACAAAATTACATGGGCACACATTACCAGGACTCTCCAGGCACAAAACTTTGGGGAGAATTTTACAACATTAATCCAAACTATATACAATTCCCCCAAAGCCTATATCACAGCTAATGCACCAAACTCAGAACTTTTCACGTTACAACGGGGAACAAGGCAGGGCTGTCCCCTATCCCCAATGCTATTTGATATAGCACTAGACCCCCTAATTCGACACCTAAAACCAACGGAGTAATTCAAGGGCATTCAAATAGGTGGCAAAGAACTAAAAATCACAGCATTTGCGGACGATATCCTCCTTTTCATTTCAAACCCTCAAAAGGCAATACCCGCTATTATAGAAGCAATACAAATGTATGGCAAATTCTCGGGCCTAACCATCAACTATGAAAAATCAGAGGCACTAGCTCTAGACTGCAATCAAAAGATAGACTGGAAGGGCCCCTTCCCATTTAAATGGGCGAAAAAACACATCAAATTTCTGGGGGTACTCATCTCGAGCGATATCCATCAATTATATAATGTTAATATTAGACCCCTGATAGAAAACATCACACAAACGCTCCGAAAATAGCAAAACTTAAGCGTAACATTTCTGGGGAGATGCCATCTGGTGAAGATGACAATCTTCCTAAAAATCCTATATATACTGCAGATGTTGCCAATTATAAGAGACAAAGACGAAAAAGCTCTAAACAAAGCATTTCAAATTTTTATATGGAAAAACAAAAAGCCTAGAATTAGTATGGCAAAACTACAGCAACATAAAAGAAATGGAGGTGTAAACCTCCCCTCTCTTAAAATGTACAACTTGGCCGCTCTCTTGAGATATGCGGGAGACTGGATAAACCACACAAACTACTTCACAATATATGAAATTGACCAACAAATGTGCCCAGATATAAACTTGGCATATTTGTTACATATGCCTTCTCACGAGGTCCCAAGAGCCATAAAAGAGAACCCATTACTATTCAGCACATATAAAGCGTGGTATAGAGCCAGGAAAACACTCTCTTTACAAAGGAACAAATTGCTATTTCTACCGTTCACTAAAAACTTGCGGTTTCAGGAAGGGAAGGCGAATTACCCTTTTGAGGCCTGGGAAAAGAAGTGAATCCTTGGAATAGGGCAGCTCCAACATAAACTAAATCACACAATTTACTCATTCCAGGAACTGAAAGATAAATACGCACTACCTAACACACAATTCTTTGCATACCTACAGGCCAGGCATTACGCATTGACATCACTAAACGACTTACCAACAGCAGATAGAGACAATCAACTTGATGCTCTCTTCCAAAGGGCAAAATATGGGAAAATCTCAAAATCAAATTTTTATCAATATCTGAAGAAAACATTACGTTTTGATGGCAACACACCTGGAATGGGAGCTTGGTTAACAGATTGCCCAAACCTAAATATGGAGACTATCATGAGACAGTTTGAGAAATCGTTGAAAATCATCCCATCCACAATATACCAAGAAATGCACTACAACATTTTACATAGAACATATACTACACCCAAATTCAGATACAAAGAAAAATTATCGCTAGACAGTAAATGTACAAAGTGTGCAGCCCCACAGGCAGATCTTATGCACTGCCTATGGAACTGCCCAGTGGTCCAAGAGTTCTGGTCACGAATAGGCGAGTACTGCAAAGATTCCCTGAATACAATAATCCATATAGATCCAGAATATGCGATTTTTAATATTAAAAACCTAAACGTTGAAGGGGCAGCAGGGGACCAAACTGATAACAGCAAACTGAAACAAATTATAGCTATGGCCGCAAGGAAAACAATCTTGCAACAATGGATACATAACACTCCCCCATCTCTGAAGCTGTGGAGAGAAAAAATGTTTAGTATATTCACATTAGACTGGGTAAAAGCCACGACGGACAAAAAAAAAAAGCGGAACGATTCTTCCAAATCTGGGAAAGCTTCATTGATTCACAGTCAGACGAGACAAAGACAAAAATCAAAGAAAACTTTAAACACACAACATGGTATGCAACACGCACACCAACCAGGAATCCCCCAATAAGATTCTGAACACTACACCATCAATAAAAAAAACAGACGGGGGGAGGGGGGTAGAAAAGTACCCAATAGGACTATGGACGATACCATAAGACTAGTGAAATAAATACCTCAGGATATCATACAGAGGTGTATGGGTCGAACAGGAGTGGCGAAAAGAGTACAAACATACTGTAGGAGGGAAGAGCCCTTATATAAATTACTTGGTTAGTCTGTCAGAGGTTCAAAACAGATGAAGCAAAGGCTGGGGTATACTATCAAGAGGGAATAAGTTGAAGGTAAAATGATATAACGGATTGACATAGTACAAGTAAATGTTTACAAGCTGAGTTGAAGGTTCAAGTGTTACTATATTAAAAATTAAAAGGAAATAATGCAAATCAAATATTGTATAGAACATAAAGAGATACCTGTATAAGAATCTGCTACATTATGCATGTTAAAAATATACTGTACAGTATGTACAAGTCTGCAGAATTTCCAATAAAAATATTTTACAAAAAAAAATAAAACATACAAGGTGTTGGGAAACAAAAACCCAAATGCTGTCTTGTTTTACCATACCACTGACTTGATCATTGTAATTTGACAAAAGTAATTAGTCTGTCAGAGGTTCAAAACAGATGAAGCAAAGGCTGGGGTATAGTATCAAGAGGGAATAAGTTGAAGGTAAAATGATATAACGGATTGACATAGTACAAGTAAATGTTTACAAGCTGAGTTGAAGGTTCAAGTGTTACTATATTAAAAATTAAAAGGAAATAATGCAAATCAAATATTGTATAGAACATAAAGAGATACCTGTATAAGAATCTGCTACATTATGCATGTTAAAAATATACTGTATGTACAAGTCTGCAGAATTTCCAATAAAAATATTTTACAAAAAAAAATTAAACATACAAGGTGTTGGGAAACAAAAACCCAAATGCTGTCTTGTTTTACCATACCACTGACTTGATCATTGTAATTTGACAAAAGTAATTAGATTTTGTGTCAACTGATCAAAGGAATGATTTTTTTTTACAACATGAATACAGTGGCGGCCGATCTGAGTCTAAGACGGCTAGATCCGCGGCTCTCAGATTATAACGGTTAGGTGCGGTTTTTTGTCGTTGTCACCCGGAGTGAACTGCGTTATTTTCGCGCTCGTGATATTAGCATTTTATTCTCGCTGTCTGCAATACTGCAATGCCGTGTAAAAACTCAGGGGGCGTTTGCGAGCTGTTGTCTTGGAAGTCTAATACCTTCGCGGTTAAACCTACGTCAGTACACAGTCTGTGTGTGCGCGCGCAGTAATTGTAAATTTTCATATTTAAGTATACATGCATTTGAAGTGCTGTGATGCTGTACGGTATGTCACATTTGAAAATTGTTGAAACGCATAGGCGTGTACAGTACTGTAACAGTGTCACATTTTGGCATATACAGCGCTCTCCCCTCTCTCAGGATAATTAACTGCACTGCAGGGTATTTCAACTTCTTATCTTCTGTGCAATGCAGTACATCTCTCCCACACCATTCCTTTGAACGTGTGTCTGGTTTCAATCACATTCCTGCATGACAGCAGGAATTTACTGCGCATGCGCCTGTAACTTCGCCCACCACTGCTTGCCTGAGTGAGTGACCAAAAAAAAAATTCAAAAAAATTCATTGTAATTTTTTTTTCTCCACAAGCCTGCAAAACCCATCTTACTGTATTACGATATTCAATCTGTGCTGTAGCTTTTGACTGCGACCCTGTGCGTTTGACTGCACATGGTTGATTTGTGTGCTTTTCACATACGGTATTTGGGGATGTATTATTATGATGAACTGCCTTTTGAAATCAAAGTATGTCTTTAGCCTTGAACTTCATGAAGCTGTACCCTGCAGCCCCCTCCCCCACGAACGCTAGCTCAAGGATTTGAAATTCCACGGAGTCGTTAATTTTCTGAATCTTGCCATTGTGTTCTTAATCCGTCCATAGCCAACCTACAAAGCCTCACTGCGACTGCGTGTAATCCTTTTAGAGATGGGAGCTAGCTGCTTACAGCGCATTAGTCACCAAACCCCCCCCCTCTCCAAAGAGTCGTTAATTTACTGAATCTTGCCATTGTGTTCTGAATCCGTCCATAGCTGACCTACAAAGCCTCAATGCGCCTGCGTGTAATTCTCTTTGAGATGGGAATATTGTGGCTTTGTTTACGGCAACGCTTTGGAAAATCCCTTCTCAAATTTGATTTGCACAGAGCATCACCTCTCTGTGCGCCTGTGTGTAATCCTCTTTCGGATGGGAGCTAGTTTACTCCTGCTCATGTGCCTGTAACTTCACCCACCACTGCTTGCTTGAGTGCCCCACAAAAAAAAATAATTATGATTTTTTAACTGTTATTTTATCCACAAGCCTGCAAAAACAATCTTGATATTACGATATTAAATCTGTGCGTTTGCCTGCACATGGTTGATTTGTGTGCTTTTTATGTACTGTATTTGGGGGGTGTAGGGATCAAATTACAGTATTATGATGAACTGCCTTTTGAAATTACTGTACTCTACAGTACAGTACAGTATGTTATTTCCTTGAACTGCTGCACAACTAATCCTTTATCCCTCCCCCACGCACACACAAACTCTTATCGACAGACACCTCCACAGAGTCATTCATTTTCTGTAGTTAGTTAGTCATTGTGTTTTTAATCCGTCCCTAGCCGAGCGTCAATCACCTCACTGCGCCTGCGTGTACTCTAATCCTTTTAGAGATGGGAGCTTGCTGCTTACTGCACATGAGTAACCCAACCCCCTCTCTCCACAGAGTCGTTAATTTTCTGAATATTGCCATTGTGTTCTTAATCCGTCCATAGCCGAGCTACAAAGCCTCAGTGCGCCTGCGTGTAATCACCCCACCCCCCCCCCCCCAACCCTTTGAGGCTTTGTTTATGGTAACGCTTTGGAAAATCCCTTCTCGATTTTGAAATGTAAATCCGATTTGCACAGCATTGTGAGAATTGAGAGTTAAAAAAAAACATTAACTGATTCATGTTGTTTTGTCATTCATTCTTATTCATAGGTGTACTGTAGGGGTGGGGGGGGGTGTGGTTGTTGTAAATGATTATGACTAGCAGGAATGTGAATAAATATTTATTTTATTTTATCAGGAACCAAAAAATACAAATATAAAAATAATCATGAATAATACATAATGCAGTCTTTATTAAGTTCTTTTGGCAGATTGAAATTGGATAAACATTTAGAAAACATTTCTAAAACAGAGAGGAGAGGTTTTGTGTACATCATTACTGCTGTTTATATACTGTACATTTTACTATACAAATTGATTAGACTGGACACAAACCCACACCTCCCCCCAGGCCACCCTTTTTTCCTGAAACGACAAGAAAACAAAAAATGAATGCAGTTGTGTGCGTACTGTATTATGGCATTGTGTGATGTGTAGTACTACTGTAGATGGCTGGTGCTGCTTTCTCTGGAAAGAAAAAAATTGAGCAGTTAGTAGGCAGTTACTGTAGTACTGTCAAACTAGTCTATACTGGAACTACTGTATACTCTGACTACTGTTAAATACTATGTACTGTAACCTGATGGCTGGTGCTGCTCTCTCTGTAAAGAAAAAACTGTAACTACTGTATACTCTGACTATTGGGAAAGAAAAAATCTGTGCCATACTTACCTGTATCATACTGTACTTACAATACTATAGCACAGTACTACTTTCCTGATGCTTGCCCATTACACGCGATGACAATGGGCAACACAGTGGCAATATGGTCTATATATTTATTGCAGCGTTCCACGGTGAGTACATCGTTCCAAAAACTCATTATGCCTTTCAACAACTCGTCCTTTTTGGAGGGTTTCGCCACTTTCCGGATATGGTCCTTCAGCTGATGCCAGACCATTTCGATCGGATTGAAGTCTGGCGATCTGTCATTGGAAAAAAAGGACAATTAGTTTAAGAGATACAGTACACAGTAAAAACTGTGGGAAACAAATGAGACATGGTTACCGCACTTACTCCGCTGGCGTCTTCACCCAGTTGATACCGCGCTCAAGGATATGCGCTGTTGACGCGGTGTGCTTCGGATCGCTGTCCTTGTAGAAGCGGTGACCATTCGGGGACTCGCGTGTCATGTATTGCACTATCTCAGGGACAATGTTGTCTTGGAAGAAAGCTTTATTCATGATTCCTATAGCAAGAAAAGAAAAGTGCTCAAAAAACTGCACAATAGTACAGTACAGTGCATACAGTAAGGCTACACTAGTAAAGTACAGTGCACAAGAATACATTATATTGATATATTTTACCTTCAAAGATGACAATGGATCCTGGTCCATGCCTAGAGATGGCACCCCACACATGCAGCTTCACGGGGTGTTTGGCCGTGGCTTCAATGATATGCGGCCTTTTTTGTGGAATGCAAAGCTTGCAAATCTCTCCAGCGACAGAGTAGACTCATCAGTGAAGATACAATCCTGGAAAGTTTCCCCACTGTCGATCCTTGCCTGGGCCTGGACCACTCTTTTGATTTTGTTTGTGTCACTTATCATGGGGTACGCTCTGTAATGACAAGGAATAAATAATTTTAGCGGTACAGTACAGTTTCCTAAACAAAACTTTTACCTCCTGTACTGTCCAGTACTAACCTCAAACGTCCATATTTCCATCCAATGCTGCGTCTCATCTTCTTTATGCTGGTCTCGGATACAGCGAGATTGTGATTTTCCTGCAGAGTGTATTTGACCCTTAATGCACTCCTCTCATCATTCTCCTCACTTATTTTGTCCACCAGAAGAGTTGTCTCCCTACAATGTAAAGAAAAACATTCCGGTAAGTAAAAATATTAGAGACAGTAGATCAAGAGGATACAATATATTGTTCTATTAATACAGTATGCAGCAATATAAAACTGTGGAAATATAAATATAAATATACAAAATATATATACTGTTGTAATATAAATATAAATATACAAAATATATACACTGTTGTAATATAAATATACAAAATATATATACTGTTGTAATATAAATATAAATATACAAAATATATATACTGTTGTAATATAAATATACAAAATATATACACTGTTGTAATATAAATATACAAAATATATATACTGTTGTAATATAAATCTACAGAAATAACAAAAATATTAGATACAGTACTGTAGCTGTACAGTACATTTTTGGATCAAATTTTTTTTTTAAAGTTTTATAAATATACTTACGCGTTAGTTACCCTTGGTGCCCTTTTGTGTTCTCTGTTTTTTCCGTGTGCATGATAGCTCACGGTGGTTGCTGGCACAACGAGGCCAGAAGTAGCTAACCAGCGTTGGATAGCAGCAATTCGGTATCCGTTCGTGTACATCTCCTTAATTCGCATGCTGAGATCCTTGGAAATCTTTTTAACAACCATTGCTGCGAGTAGAAAGAAATACAAACACAAGAATGTATATTCAATGTTTAGTCGATGTGTATTCAATGTGCAGTGAATCCACAAAATGGATGGTGTATTTATACGTTAATGACTCACATTAGAGTACGCCCACTTTCAGCACCTGTACCTCGCCGCCATGCATAAAAGGTTACACACTTTACATAGCCCACCACTCCATGATCTTTATCTGAACTTGCCCTTGTCCAGATACTGCATTGTGCCACCTGCTTCCATGGAGCAACCCCGATTCTATGGACGCAGGAACCCACTCGCCTCTGCCGTGCCTGTCATGCAGAAAAAGCGAAAGGCGGTTGCCGTTTCCACGCCAAGGCAAAAGCAACATGCTAAGGCCAATAAAGAAAACCTTCTGCTGACCCAAAAGGCTAAGGGTTTTCATAGACGTCAGCCTTATTATGTCAAGAAGATATACGGTGATATACTCTCGACGCAAAATGAATGGGAGCCAACCCATCGAACCCGCAGACCACTTCTTCCCATACGCTTCGACGACTCAGCCGCCGCTGTCCCGGAAATCTTCAGCCCGTCTTCTCCACCCCTCGTCCTCGACGCTGTCGCCGCTCTCCCGGAAACCCACAGGCCATCTTCTCTGGTTCTATCCGACGACGCTGCCGCCTCTGAAATCCACGGGTCACTTTCTCCTTTGCTCTTAGACGACTCTGCTTCTCGCCCGGAAATCCAAAGGTCACTTTCTCCATCCCTCTTCGACGACGCTGCCGCTTCTCCTCTACCGGATATCCATAGGTCACCTCCTCCACCCTTCTTCGATGTCGCTGCCGTTTCTCTCCATGGAACCCCCATCTCATCCTCAGTTGCACACATCCACCCAGATGTCCACACGCCATGCACAAGAAGCAGCTCGTTAGACCGGATGCTGAATGGGATGTGTGGATCTCCCCGGGAACTCTATTGTGCTAGCAAAGATAGATCTGCTTCTGGAGACCATGGATCAACGGATGATACATATGGATCAACGGATGCTAGATATGGATCAACGGATGGATCGACGGATGGAGAAGATAGAGGTTGACATAGCAGGTATACATCGTTTGTTTGGTGTTAATGCCCCTGTTTCCCCGACGCCAGAGCAGGGGGGTGACATGGATGTGATGAAAGGGAGCATCGACCCCCTTCCATCACCAAGCGAGATCACGGGAACTGTAAGACCATACTGTTGTGCTGTACTGTACAGTACATGTTTTGACCTGCTGACCTTACTGTAAATAAAGGAGATGTTTTGACCTGCTGTACTTTATTTAACTTACTGGTTTAGCTTGCTGTACACTCACACAGGACCTGCACAATTCCAATCCATGAGGGCCGCCAACAGGCACGGTTTTCAAGGTTGTCCAGAAAACCGGGCCCGTCTGCTGCCCTCGAGGACTGTACTGGTGCAGGCCTGACTGACTGTTTTGCACACCATCCCACTGTACTGTATACTGTATGTTTCTTTAGGAGATGTTGCATTTTGTATACTATATTTTATGAATAAAGAATTTTTTTAATCACAGGTAAGACCATACTGTTGTGCTGAACTGTATTGTACATGTTTTGACCTGCTGTACTTAAATAAAGAAGATGTTGTTGTGTGTTTTTTAACTTGTATTTATACAGACATGTTTTAACTTGCTGTACACACACACAGGACCTGCACAATTCCAGTCCCTGAGGGCCGCAAACAGGCACGGTTTTCAAGGTTGTCCTGAAAACCGGGCCTGTCTGCTGCCCTCGAGGACTGTACTGGTGCAGATGTTTTGCACACCATCCCACTGTATATGTTTTGACTTGCCCTTCTTTAATAAAAGAGATGTTGCGTTTTGTATATTTTATGAATAAAGAATTTGTTTTTAAAACATGTGACTGTAAACCATACTGACTGACTGTAAATGTTTTTACTTTCTATACATAAATGTTTTCACAACTGTAGCAGTAAACCATACACCTGTTGATATTTTGAATTGCTGTGCACTTAAAATGTTTCTACATTGTACAGTATTTGTAAATAAATGTTTTTGTACTTACTCCACCAATAAAAGAACATGTTGATTTGTTTTACATTGTTCCATTGGCTCCTTTGCTATTGTAACAAAATACAGTGTTTCTAGAATGTACACTACTGTCCAGGCACACTGTACTTTATACTGTAGGCATGCTCAGTACAAGAGTATTAAAAAAAATAGAAGACACATACAGTACTGTACTGTATGTACTGGCTCTGTATAGAAGACACATACTGTATGTACAGTACTGTAATACATGTAGAATAAATGCATCGTTTTTATTTTTTTCATGTTTATTACACAGTATACTGCTTATAAAAAAGTATTGTATACTGTACGGCCGGAAAACATCAGCATAGTGTACATCAGCCACTAAACTGTAGACTCCGGTATGTGGGTTTTTTAATCCGATTCAGCAATGTTCAGGCATTGTTACACAAAGCGATATTATCCATCGAAATCCCTCCATTAGCCGTTTTCTTTTCTGAAGAAAAACAAAAAGAAAAGTTTTACTGTAATGGTCTAAAGACGTTCCCAGCCAGTCCCACCAATAATTTTCTCGGGGGGCGTCTCCTGTTCACATGCGCATGCGCCTACCGTCGATGTAATGACACGCATAATGTATGCGTTTCAAGAAGGTTCCAATGTGCATGCGCCTAGCGTTCCACCAATAGTTCAGTATCTGCAGTACAGTACTGTAGAAGCCGCTCAGCCAATAATATTGCTTACAGGAGAATCACGTGACTTTTGAATCGCACCGATATTGATACTGTATTGTCAAAATAAAAAAAACACAGAAAATAATATGGCAACAATACTCACCATAGAATTTCCCATTCAGCTGGCGCCGGCGCCGGTCCACTGCCAATCCAGCGTTCTTGATCATCCACGTCGATAGTTTGCAGCGGGACTAGTCCACCTGTAGTCATCTGATGAGGCTGGAAATTGCTTAGGTACATGCAAGCTTGATCAAAACTGCACGCGAAATCCGGCTCAGGCTCAGGGTTGTCACTGACGGCGGGGCCGTTATTGGAAGCCGGTACTGGTGCATTGCTTGGCAATATTCACCCTAGGTATTGTGTGTGTGTGCGTGTCTGTGCGTGTGTGTGCGTGTGCGTGTGCGTGTGCGTGTGCGTGTGCGTGTGTGTGTGTGTGTCCATAGATATCACTTTAAAAGTTGCTCATTCTATAATTTCACACAAAATATCCAAGGGGATAGAAAAGATTCCTCTTATTGCACTCTATATTATATAATTTTTATAAGTATAAGACAGGACTGTCCTAGCAAAAAACAAATGTGCTAATATTGCCTATTTAGGCTTTTTAAATCGGTATGCTCAGTTAAAAACAAAAACAATAAAATTTTATTACATCCAAAATAATAATCAATGACTCAGTGAAATATTTACAGTGAATAATGTTTAAAAGAATCCTCTATAGGGGTGGGGTGGATTTGAGACTCTTTATTTATATTTAACAGACTATAAGTCACATTAATATGTGTGTCTGTATTTCTTTAAATCCACTCAGACATCTCAGTATAATTTCCAGTAGTACATATATGTGGAAGGTAAGTATGTTTCGGCTCAGTTAAAGGAAAATACCTTTTGTTGCAAAAAGAGACTCCAGTATACATGTATGTACATCTACTTAAATCCTATTTTGTAACCATGTAGTATTACATATATTGGTCATATAGGTACATCTTGATCTTCTATTGATGTTACTTATATCACATATAAATTACTATTACCAGATGTAGAAATTCATCTTAATAGATGTCCCACTAAAGCAGGGTTAAGTCACAAGATGTCAACACAATTTAATATATGTATACAAAATCCCTATAATAAGGTATATTTACATGTAGTCGGATTATCATAGGAGAGATGTATTCATAGTTAGTAACCAGAGACAATAAACTAAGTTAAATGTGTGTATGTCTGGTCACAAAGGAAACCCCTAAGTGTATTTATGGGGTTGTATATAAATATCCAAACAAAACACACTTGGGGCCTCATGCAGAGAGCAGCGCTATTTAAAATTGGAGAGGGGAATAAAAAGTAGGTTTAATGGAGAGTTTTATTCTCCATATGCAGAAATGGGCGAAATCCGCTATTTTTAGCATTACTGCATGTGGAGAATTGTAAATGAGGAGATGCGCGCAGCTGAAAGGGAAAAAAAAAAAATTGCGGATTTTTTCTTTTTGTTTCCCTATAGCCGGCGAGCTCCTGCTTCTTGCCAACTTTAGTTGGCGGAGAAAATTGGAGAAAATCGCGCCCAAAACAGCCGCTAGATGGCGAGCGCGCCTTTCTGAATTCGGATATTTTTCAGACTGGCGAGATGTAGTTTCTCGCCAGCCGCGCGGCGACATTTTCAAATAGAAAAAAAAATGGCGCTTTTTTCCTAACTCGCCATTTTCAGCTGTTTTTAGTGTGATTTTCTCCGGAAAATGGCGAGATTGCAAATAGCGCTGCTCTCTGCATGAGGCCCTTGGTCTCAGCGGACCTGAACGTATACATATGGATCACAGAGTATTTGCAAAATCCACTTCTAAGGGTCACGCGTACCAAACCAAGATTTAAGCTGTTATGTGGTGTCTATCTCGTGTACTCGGTATACAGATCACCAGGTAGCCGTAAGGTTTAAGTGGAGGGTGAAATAATAACACTGGTATACTGGCCGTATTCCACGAAGCTGAGGTGTCGCCCCCTATGACGTTGGACTGTATAACGAGTACACGAGATAGACACCACATAACAGCTTAAATCTTGGTTTGGTCCGCCGTGACCCTTAGAAGTGGATTTTGCAAATACTCTGTGATCCTGTAGGCTCAATGTTGCATATTACCTTCTCGCTTTCATGTGTCAAGGCCAGTGCAACGTGGGCTATCAATTACACCCATCACATTGGGTAGTCTGGCTATATTTTTAAGTTCCTGCCACACTGTTATCTAGCTAGGAAAATGTGTAGATGCAAAAATGAAAATTGACACTTTGCCTACTATTCCTACGCAGACTACAAATTGTAATGAGCTTGACATTTTGACAATGAGGCACTGCATTCTCCCTGATCTATGATCTACTGTAAATCTTCAATTAACCCTTTGTAAAGAGTTAATGCTTGTGAACTCCACCTGTACCAGCTCAGTACTTTGTGCAGTTAGTCCCTGCAGTGTTGTTCTGACCACACTCATGGTTAGCCTCTGCTGCTGCTCCTCCTCCTCTCCCCTCAATGTCTCCTGTGTCCCTTCCATCTGCATTTTTGCCTGTCTGTATGGGTGAGCTGGTAATACAACACAGTATAAGCATCCATGCGGACAAAGAGAATGTGAGTTTGCTGGGATTTTTTAAATGATAAATCTGCCATTTTTATCAAGCAATATGACTTAAGTAGACAGTCAGACATCTAATCAGATAATGAGGACTCTAACGAATGTATGTATGTCAATCTGTATAATGTTATTTAAATAACGCAAATAATGTCTGCTGTAATGTACTGTACTTTGGTAGCTAATCAAGGGAAAAGTTAGATAACCGCTTGGGGAGTCCTGCCCAGAAAAGACAAATTTTCCTAGCCAATTCCAGTCTGGGTTTCGTCCCAAACACTCCACCATAACTACCCTGCTAAAAGTTTGCAATGAAATCCAGTGTGGAATGGAACGGGGACAACTCACTGGTGCAGTATTCCTAGATTTTGCAAAGGCTTTTGACACAGTTGATCATGTTATCCTGCTTAACAAACTCCAGAGCTCTGGAATAGGGAAACATGCTTTAAACTGGTTTCAGTCCTACCTATCAGGAAGATCCCAACATGTGTCCATCTCAGGCTCTAACTCCAACCCCCTGGATATCACCTGTGGTGTCCCACAAGGCTCTGTTCTGGGGCCCCTACTCTTCTCAGTGTTCATTAATGATCTTCCCACAGCTTGTAAGGAAGCCTCAATACGCATGTATGCAGATGACACAATCCTATATGCACACAGCCATAGCCTCTCTGACCTTCAACACATACTTCAGTCTGACTTTTTGAGACTCGAAAACTGGATTTCCCAAAACAAACTGTTTTTAAACACTGACAAGACTGTAACAATGGTATTTGGGACCAAGACTAAATTTGTAAAGATTCCAGTGACTGAGCTCCTGATTAGAACCAACGCTAACACCACCCTAACACCTGTCACTAGTTTTAAATACTGGGCTTATGGTTTGACTCCCACTTAACATTCGGGATGCACATTGATACCCTGACAACCAAGACCTATGCCAAACTAGGGGTACTTTATAGGAACAAATCCTCCCTAAGTCTCCTGGTCAGAAAGCGTATTGCACAGCAGATGCTAATGCCAATTATTGACTATGGAGACATAATATACGGCTCGGCTCCTCAAACCCACCTTAGCAAACTTGACACCCTCTACAATTCAATTTGTCGTTTTGTTCTCCAATGCAACTACAACACACATCACTGCGAAATGCTCAAAGAACTAGATTGGTCATCACTAGAGTCTAGGCGCAAAGTTCACCTTTCCTGTTTCACCCTCAAATACTTTCTGGGCAAGCTACCCAGCTACCTGAACAAGCTCCTCACCCCTACCACATACAGCACCTATCACCTGAGATCAGACTCCAAAAGACTATTCATGGTCCCAAGGCTCAACAAAGTATCCGGACGTTCCTCCTTCTCCTTCCGTGCACCCCAAAACTGGAACAACCTACCAGAGACTCTCATATCCACCACCAGCTTAAGTTCTTTCAAATCTAAGGCTGTCTCACACTTTAATCTGGTCTGTAACTGTTTCATACGCTCATAATATATATTTTCTTTAACTGTGCATGCAATGTCTTGTATATAATGTACTACCCTGTTAATTTATCTAACTGTACTTGTAACCATGTATTATTTGTTTTACTCTGTGCCCAGGACATACTTGAAAACGAGAGGTAACTCTCAATGTATTACTTCCTGGTAAAATATTTTATAAATAAAATAAATAAAAAGAAAAAAGAAAATGAGTCAATCTCGCAATCTTGCATATATTGAAGCAATCTCACAAGTCTTGAGGGGGTGAAATAATATTTGCATTTAGAACTTAGAGCTAATACCAGCGCATTGGAAAATGTGTGCTTTGTCAAAATAAAATTGCCTAAAAAAAGCCCTGCTTGCACAGGTTCGGCATGCGGGACGCCCTTTTAAAATATAGCGAGATGCAAATCCGTAGAAAAATGGCTGTTCTTGCATGGCTGTTAGTCATCTGATAATATCAATAATAGTCCATTTTAAATGTAGCTTTGAATACATTAAGGGCAGGTAGTTGTATATAAATGCATAAGCTGATGAAAAATAGCAAAAATCTCCCATTGGTTAGGACAGATGTCTGGGTAGACTACCTGTCACCAAGGTTCTTCGTGCTAGATCCACTGAAGGCTGTCACTTTTGGCCTAATAAGGATCATTCCTGAATTCAGGAACGGACGTTAATTTTCTAATTTTAACGGATATCCTCAAAGCTACTGAGAGAGAAAAATAATGTCTGTTAGCAAAATGACCATCGTAACGTTACCTCTATGAATGGGGACTATCATAGTGCTGAGACGTGTCAAACAGTACAGCTGCAAATGCCGCTTTTAGACTGTTTGCTTTGAGAATTCTGCACTAAAACCTATCCAATGCTGCACGATTTCGGCAGCACACTGAGAGATTTCGGCAGACAGACTAATGGCCCATTGGATTAACACAGCGGGGGTTCCTGCCTTTAAATGGGACTCATGCTGTGTGAATCCTACCGGGCTGCAAGTCCCATTCAAACACAGGGACCCCCACTGTTTTAATCCGGCCATTACAGCCTGCTCTTACAATTTTAATTAGGCCATTACAGCCTGCTCTGGACATCTCACGAGTTACTGCGAGATGATCACATATGTTCCTTGGCAAGTGGTCTAAAACCGGAAGTTGCATCTATACACTGAACGTGTGCATTGGTAAAAAGGGGATTTGCATACGTCAGTTTGTGACGCGTTATGCATTTGCGTGACCTAATAGAACACTCATGAGCATGTTTCAAATTTAAATAAATATCCATCACAAACTGCATAGCTCAGCCATTTCAGCTAAACAGCTCTACTGTTGAGATGGCTGAGCGGGCTTCCACCTCTGCTGCTGCCAAGAAGCGTTGAACTTTATTTTCTGTTTATATATTTGTAATTTTATTTGGTATATATTGTTAAATTGTGTTTTTTTGTTTTTTTTTGCAACACAGAGTGACTTAACAGTATTTGAGTGAAATGTAATTTCCAAATTTCTGACTCTTGGTAATTCTTGTTCTAATATGTAGGCACATTATTCTACACCACACTTAATACACTCAATATTACATACTGTAGTAGGCCAAAGAAACATATCCTACATTCCCTTTAATCATTAAAAAGCATAGTAAAGTTTATTACATTATTACATTAAACTTACACAATTTCAGACATTAATATGTTCCATTCATATATAGCCTGGGTCCCCCTGGTCCCCTGTTTGTCCCATTACCTTTCCATAGGAATATAGCACAGCAGGGGAGCTGCAGGTTTCAGCAGCCTCAGGGGCTGCAGGATGCGTTGCCAGGCAACCAATAGGGCTGAGAGATGTATGGCAGTTAGAATTCTGACAGTTGGGATTCTAACAGTTAAGGGGACTGTGAGTTGTAAGCAGGATAGCAAAGGGATAGGTAATGTCCAGGGAGAAGTGCTACACTGGACTAGGTCAGAACATTCCCATAGGTCCCAGCTAGACCCATCACTAATTGCTTGTGTGCTGTAGGGATGGCCCTTAGACAGGAATGCTTCCCTTAGCAATATAGTGTTAATCGGCATATGTGCTACGGATGCACGTGGTGTGTGCTGCCTGTGTCTGGGACCAGACCAGGCCATCAAACTAGAGTCTATCCTAAGGTGGGACCCTCTAACCGGATACCACCCAACGCGGGGCGGATCTTTGGAGGACAGACTTATCGGTTGTTTGCTAGTACCTAGCGGCACCAGGGGGCTGGAGCGCCCAGGCAGGTATATCTACAAGTGCACCAACAATACACAAGGGCAGCACTGTCACACACTTGGGGTGGGATTGGGTATTGTGGATGGGACACTGGTGCTCCTGCACCCAATTACTGTGGGGGGGATATAGTGTGTGTGTGTGTGTGTGTGTGTGTGTGTGTGTGTATGTGTGTGTGTGTGTGTGTGTGTGTGTGTGTGTGTGTGTGTGTGTGTGTGTGTGTGTGTGTGTGTGTGTGTGTGTGTGTGTGTGTGTGTGTGTGACAAAAACCCTCCACAGGAAAGCATATAGCAAATGGAAATATTACTGTATGCTCATTTGCATGTCTCAGACAGGTCTGCAACCCCGCATTTCACATTATCTCTCAGCACTTCCACTGCAGCAAGGGATTCTGGGAAATGACATGCAAATGAGCACACAGTGCCACCTTTTGCTTCAAAACCATAAACATGGTTCCCTATAGGCTTAAGCTTGCTGCATGGTCACAGCTGTGAGCACAGCCAGGGTATATTATATGTGTGTGTATATATGTATGTGTGTGTTGTGTTGATGTCCAGTAAATACTGTTACATATACCCTTGTGTGCAATTACTGAATGTATTGTCTTGGAAGGGGCTATCCCACTATGTGAGGATCCTTTCCAGATGGAGGCGGTTTTAGTATATGCATTACACACACCCCAGGCTCCCAGTGGCGGAGGATCAGGTCTCCTGTTTGCCACTCAGGTCAAACTAGACACGGGGGGGAAAGGGGGCTACACATATATATATTTGTTATGAAAGGGTTAAATAATACACTGAGTACAATCATGTGGGTACCACTTAAGACTTGCCCCTTTTCTTTGTAGGCTATTTCTTGAAATAACACACTGATAATCAGGGTCTGGATGTGAGTAACGGCAGCATTTTGAATGTCTTTAATATCGTTGCATTTTTCTCAATGCTCTAAAATGAATGAAGGTCTGAGAATCTCTGTTAGTAAACTGCTCATTACCATATGAGTAAGCAAGACGTCTGTTTAAAAGTTAGTGATATGCTATTTTTCAGGTGAACGTGAGGGTATCATAACTCAAATCGCCATTGTGGATACGTGTTACAGATATCAATACGTTACATTTTGTTAATGTAATTATAAAAAATTAACAGACTTCTGAGGTCAGACACATAGGCCCGTTCTATACTGCATGCGGCCGTGCACACGCGCGTGCCTGTGCGAACGAGCGTGCACGTGCAGCATGCTTTTCACTGTTATAGAGCCGAGAGCTACAGGTACTGTGTATGTGTATGTGTGTGAGTATATGTGTGTGCATGGGTTGTGAGAGTGAAGAAAGTCCTAAATAAGAATTTTTAAAGAAAAAAAAAGTTTAATAAATATATATTTTTTAATTTGTGCACTCATTGACACACACAGACACACAGACACACACACATACATACATACGTACATACACACATACATTTGAGCGCCGGTAGCGGTGCGAAATCATCCTTCCCACCATCTTCTCCGCTGTCTGTCGGCTTCCCGCTCCCTGCCGTGCGCGCGCGCGGCCCTTGTATAGAAGGACTGGCTGACCTCAGCCATCTATAACTGCCGTGCGCGCGCACGGCATAGCACGCCCCGGCACTATAAAACCAGCCTTAGATTTGTGAGGAAATGGGGCTGCTTATTTCCCTTAACTAGCAGTGGAATAAAACTTTAAAGATATCTTCCCATGGCAGCTTCCCTACCTTCTGATGGTATGAGGTACCTGAATAAATGGTATCCGAGACAGCGCATGAATCTCTGGGAGAGCTTCTGTTTGCAATCAGGGATCAGGATTAGCAAGCAGCTACCTATTGGGCATGGGACTACTTGTCAGTAGTGTAATCCCGCTGTGGAGCTTACTACAGCTGTGCAGTGGCAGCAGTGATAATGACTCCACCAGGAACTAGAATGTTACAGGCCCTACTGCTCTCCAATGGGAGCATCTCACGTCAAGACCAGGGAGGAAAAAGCCCTTGTCGTGTCTTGGCCTATGTCCCAGGAATAAAAATTCCCAGAAAGTGTTTTGATCGTAGGAAGGATGGCCACAGATATTCCAGCAAAGCAAGAGAGCCATAGAGATTGTGTTCCTGCAGCCAAGAGTCAGTGCTCCTGATCATCATGCTGATGGGTGGTGCAGAGGTTCCACCACAAAGTGGGCTTGTCACAGCAAGAGTATAAGCTGCTCTTTGCTCTAAGGCATGAGCTTGATCATCCTGGGGTTTCAACAGTGGCTGGTGACTCGTCCCTTTTGGTTCATATCACTAAATTGGGTGAAGTGAACTCAGAGTGACCGACATTAGAAACTATTAAGCAGGTTTTGCATAAGGCCCCTGAACCAATAGATCAGGAGGTTACAGACAGTCTTTCAGAGAAACTGGTTGCTGGGTCTTAGGTACCAAATAACACTAGTAGTGCTGTAGCCACCTAGGTTCCTTTAAGTTCCAGAACCCTTTGGGCACCTGTGGTAGATGTAAGTGGGGCCAGTTAGGTAGCAGATGAAAAACGTTGTTGTTCTGCACCTACCCATGTTGGTTAAAAAAAAAGTAAAAGGAAAGTTACATTGATTTACGTGTCCTTATTGCCAGCCAAATGAGATATTAAACCAGTGAAGAATGATGAGGAGAGGAAGCGATGAAAACCTAGAATACTCAATTAGTGACTTCAGGTCGATTTAATTCTAGCAAGTGTTGTTATTGAGGAGAAATCTCTCAGATGTGCTGTCACATCTTTAAGCATCTTGACATCGTATTTGCAGCACATAGTTTCTACAGAGGTTATACATGGTTCAAATATTATGAACAGTTTTGCCATGCAGGTTTGATTTTGGGATATGAAAGACGTAAATCTTTGCCTCTCCACCATGACATCTCAGAGATTTTTTTCTTTCTGCCAATCACGAGCGCCCAGTAACACCCAAGGAGGTCGGCATGGCAAAAAAGGGAATTTTATTGGCTGTTCAACAAACATTTAATGCAATTGTCAGGCTAATTGTAAATACCTGCATGAGTGCTCTGGTGGCCAAAGGTGAATATAGGGTTATTTTTTATCACACCCTTCTCCTCAACACACTTCCCTCCATTAACCTCATTAAAGCAGCTTTCTCATGGTTCACATCCTTACCTATCCAATCGCTCCTTCAGTGTTTCCTCATTTTCACTCCCTATCGCTGTTGTGGTCCTACAAGGTTCTGTCCTTTACCCTCTGCTAGTCTCACTCTACACCTATTCTCTTGGTGAACTAAAACAATCTTTTGGCTTTCAGTATCATCTCTATGCCAATAACACCCAAATTTACCTCCCCTCCCCTTACCTCATCCCTTCTCTCCTGTCAAGTGTCACCAACTGTCTCTCTGCAATCTCTTCCTGGATGTTAAAAATGTATCTGAAGCTTAACATGTCCAAAACAGAGCTAATACTCTTTCCCCTTCTACTGCCACCGCTACACCACCCAAACTCTCTTACTGTCAATAACACCGCAATCTCATCAACCTCTAAAGTTTGCAATCTAGGGGTTATCTTTGACTCTGATTTCTCCTTAATTCCTCATATTGAGTCCCTCACAAAGTCCTGCCATCTCCAACTCTGAAATATTGCCAAGATACTCCCTTTTTGTACTCATGATGCAAATAAAATCATACAGCCGCGGCCCCTTTTAACCTCCTACATACCCGAAAAAATTCGGGGATGTTCTCCGTTTGTCACGGAGTTTGCCGCGCATCAGCCGCATTCATCAGACAGCGCTAATAGCGCTAAACAATGAAAGCACCCGCGGCGCCCAAAACGTCCGAAAACATGCCGCATCTGCCCGCGATTTTAAAAATCACGGGGGAAACGGCCGCAGGAGGTTAAAGGCAGCTGCCACTGTAATTCACTCACTAACCACCTTGACTACTGCAACCTTCTCTTAATTGGCATTCCCCTTGCCTGCTTTTTCAAACTCCAATCCATCCAAAGTGCTGTTGCCAGACTCATCTACCTCACTCACCATTCCACTTCTGCTGCTCCATTATGCAAATCCCTACACCGGCTTCCCATATCTTCTAGAATCAAATTTAAAACCCTAGCTTACTTACAAAGCTCTCAACGATACTGCCCCATGTTGCGTCTCAACCGTCATCCCCAAATATATCCCAAAACGCCCCCTGCATTCTGCCCATGACATCCGTCTTTCCTCCAGCCTTATCACTGCCTCCCACTCCTGTCTACAAGACTTCTCCCATGCTGCCCCCTCTCTCTGGAATTCTCTACCACTTACCATCAGAGACTCCCCCAGATTTCAGATATTTCAAAACTCCCTGAAAACTCCCCTTTCCAAGGAAGCCTTTCTGGCATACCTCTAACATCCAACTCCCGCCTCCCTCACCTCAAATCCTATTAGGACCAGCTGTGCGGCTGGACAACTCTCCACACTATAACACCACCACCCTCAAACCTTAATGGGATCAGCTGTCAGGCTGGACCATACTCCAACCTGAGGTATACTCTATCCCAGTGGTTTCCAAACTTTTTCGGTTCAAGGCTCCCCAAGGCAATCAGGATTTTTTCAAGGCTCCCCAAGGCGATCAGGATTTTTCCGCGGCACCCAAAGTAAAAACAAAGGTGTATATACATACCTAACAGTTGCAGTGCGCAGTTGGTGTCTCTCTCAGACACTCTCACACACTCTCACTCTCTCTCTCAGACCTCACTCTCTCTCTCAGACCTCACTCTCTCTCTCAGACCTCACTCTCTCTCTCTGAGACCTCACTCTCTCTCTCTCTCAGACCTCACTCTCTCCCTCAGACCTCACTCTCTCCCTCAGACCTCACTCTCTCTCTCTCTCCTTCAGACCTCACTCTCTCTCCCTCAGACCTCACTCTCTCTCTCCCTCAGACCTCAATCTCTCTCTCTCCCTCAGACCTCACTCTCTCTCTCTCCCTCAGACCTCTCTCAGACCTCTCTCTCAGACCTCTCTCTCTCTCAGACCTCTCTCTCAGACCTCTCTCTCTCTCTCTCTCTCTCAGACCTCTCTCTCTATCTCTCAGACCTCTCTCTCTCTCAGACCTCTCTCTCCCTCTCTCAGACCTCTCTCTCTCTCAGACCTCTCTCTCTCTCAGACCTCTCTCTCTCAGACCTCTCTCTCTCTCTCAGACCTCTCTCTCTCTCTCTCTCTCTCTCTCTCTCTCTCTCTCTCTCTGACCTCTCTATCAAACCTCTCTCTCAGACCTCTCTCTCAGACCTCTCTCTCAGACCTCTCTCTCAGACCTCTTTCTCTCTCAGACATCTCTCTCTCTCAGACCTCTCTCTCTCAGACCTCTCTCTCTCAGACCTCTCTCTCTCAGACCTCTCTCTCTCAGACCTCTCTCTCTCAGACCTCTCTCTCTCAGACCTCTCTTTCTCTCAGACCTCTCTCTCTCTGACCTCTCTCTCTCTCTCTGACCTCTCTCTCTCTCTCAGACCTCTCTCTCTCTAAGACCTCTCTCTCTCTCTCTCTCTCAGACCTCTCTCTCTATCTCTCAGACCTCTCTCTCTCTCAGACCTCTCTCCCTCTCTCAGACCTCTCTCTCTCTCTCAGACCTCTCTCTCTCTCAGACCTCTCTCTCTCAGACCTCTCTCTCTCTCAGACCTCTCTCTCTCTCTCTCTCTCTCTCTCTCTCTCTCTCTCTCTCTCTCAGACCTCTCTCTCAAACCTCTCTCTCAGACCTCTCTCTCAGACCTCTCTCTCAGACCTCTCTCTCAGACCTCTTTCTCTCTCAGACATCTCTCTCTCTCAGACCTCTCTCTCTCAGACCTCTCTCTCTCAGACCTCTCTCTCTCAGACCTCTCTCTCTCAGACCTCTCTCTCACACACCTCTCTCTCTCACACCTCTCTCTCAGACCTCTCTCTCTCTCTGACCTCTCTCTCTCTCTTTCTCTGACCTCTCTCTCTCTCAGACCTCTCTCTCTCTCAGACCTCTCTCTCTCTCTCTCTCTCTCCCACTCTCTCAGACCTCTCTCTCCCAGACCCCTCTCTCTCTCTCTCTCCTCTCTCTCTCTCCTTCTCTCTCTCTCTCTCTCTCTCTCTCTCTCCTCTCCCTCTCTCAGACCTCTCTCTTTCTCTCTGACCTCTCTCTCTCTCAGACCTCTCTCTCTCAGACCTCTCTCTCTCAGACATCTCTCTCTCTCAGACATCTCTCTCTCTCTCAGACCTCTCTCTCAGACCTCTCTCTCTCAGACCTCTCTCTCAGACCTCTCTCTCAGACCTATCTCTCAGACCTATCTCAGACCTCTCTCTCTCTCTCTCTCAGACCTCTCTCTCAGACCTCTCTCTCTCTCTCTCTCTCTCTCTCTCAGACCTCTCTCTCTATCTCTCAAACCTCTCTCTCTCTCTCAGACCTCTCTCTACCTCTCTCAGACCTCTCTCCCTCTCTCTCTCTCAGACCTCTCTCTCCCTCTCTCTCTCTCAGACCTCTCTCTCTCTCAGACCTTTCTCTCTCTCTCTCTCTCTCAGACCTCTCTCTCTATCTCTCAAACCTCTCTCTCTCTCAGACCTCTCTCTCTCTCAGACCTCTCTCTCTCTCAGACGTCTCTCTACCTCTCTCAGACCTCTCTCCCTCTCTCTCTCTCAGACCTCTCTCTCCCTCCCTCTCTCTCTCTCAGACCTCTCTCTCTCTCAGACCTCTCTCTCTCTCAGACCTCTCTCTCTCTCAGACCTCTCTCTCAAACCTCTCTCTCTCAGACCTCTCTCTCAGACCTCTCTCTCAGACCTCTCTCTCAGACCTCTCTCTCTCTGACCTCTCTCTCTCAGACCTCTTTCTCTCTCAGACCTCTCTCTCTCTCAGACCTCTCTCTCTCAGACCTCTCTCTCTCAGAACTCTCTCTCTCAGACCTCTCTCTCTCAGACCTCTCTCTCTCAGACCTCTCTCTCTCAGAACTCTCTCTCTCTTTCAGACCTCTCTCTCTCTCAGACCTCTCTCTCTCTCAGACCTCTCTCTCTATCTCTTAGACCTCTCTCTCTCAGACCTCTCTCTCCCTCTCTCAGACCTCTCTCTCTCTCAGACCTCTTTCTCTCAGACCTCTCTCTCTCTCAGACCTCTCTCTCTCTCTCTCTCAGACCTCTCTCTCA